>NW_006763290.1:2687376-2698218 GCF_000218685.1 Serpula lacrymans var. lacrymans S7.9 | reverse complement strand
TGTTTGAGAATATGTTGAACTAATATAGATGGCGGCCTTCATCAATATGAGCCACACAATTGTGTATATAAGGTTGTTGCATCTTCAAGCATTGCTTTGGCATAAGGGTATCTATCAGGGTGTTGGGCCAAACTTGCGGTACAGGTGATGATCTTGGCAAGAGGGGTTTACGATGTGTTGTTGCATAAAGACAGCACTTAAGCTTTATTTCAGACATCTAGAGTTCGTTAGTAAGAGATACTGAAATATATTCAGTTGCGTCTACTCACGTCTTGGGTTGGTGGCTGGAATACACGGCAGTTAGGCATTGCATTTAGTTAGGGACAATGGTGGGATTGATGATGATGGTGCACACCCGCAAGATGGAGCATTTAAATCTTGCGCTCATTATGCTAGGAAAAGACAAGAAAAGATACTAACAAAAGGAAGCTATTATTCCTTGTTCTGTTGTAGACACACCATTTTTTGTTTTTATACATCTGCCACAAGTTTAGACCCACATTCTCTGTATCGGTCACAAGCAATCACTAAATGCTACTGTTTTATTGTTCACTTTTATTTTTCCCCTTGGTAAACAGAACAACCAGACACAATATCACATGCTCTTTTGTTTGTTAAACACTAATGCTCAAAACATACCACTATTATCCTAGCCACCTAAGCATTGAAGAGAAATAGTATTTTTAACATGTATCAAAGAAGATGACCACTGCAAACTGTACCCGACGACTTCTCATAAGATGTACCAATCCCTCAACCAGCAAGTCAGAGACTCTTTATTACAGTCAAGGATATGCGATGACTTTGAGGATGAGCAAGCGTGTTAGCCTTGTTAATAGCTTCATCTGTCAGAACATTCTTGACTAGGATACAAGGAGCACTTGAGAGCTTGAGTAAATCAGCTGGATTATCCGGGTGAAGTGAGAATTTAGCATCAGTATCATCTTCCATGTTCTCGTGAGTCATATTTTTATCAGGTAGGGAATTGTTGCCAGTGGGTATAGTATCTAAGAATTCTTGATCTGTGACCATATAATCATCAGTTGATGCTTGTTTACTTCTCCCTTTTGTAGCCGGTATATGATCCAAAGGTGAGAAAAATTCAAAGGTGAGAAAAATATTGAGAAGAGAAATAACTCGCTCATTTTAATATAGCCTCTTGAGCCTTGGCTGCTTTCTTATCTGCAGTAATTCTCGCTTTGTCTGCTTTTTTTGCTGCAGTTGCTCTCAACTTCTCTGTTTTTTAGCTTCTTCTTCCTCAGCTTTCTCTGCTGCTAAGGCCTCCTTACCTTGTGCTTTAGCTTCCTTGAGGGCCTGGTTTTTGGCAAGTTTCCTGTCAGTTTTTGCTGTCTTATCTGCTTCTAATCTTGCTATTAGCGCAACACAGTCATTCAATGTAACAACCTAGAGTTTGTATACTCTGGCGCACAACTAGAACTAACTATAAAGGTAGTGAAAGGAGTGGTTACCCTTAGGATAGGACCAAGTTAGTTGTGGGTAAACAACAGGAGGACTCACTGAGGAGTCTCCTGGATCTATTGAGTATTTGACTTGTAGCTAAAATAAGAAGAAAGGCAGTGCAGCATGAGAAAGAGGAGTTTGAACAAAAGGAAAGTGCTGCATGGCACAGTGTGAGAAAACTACAGTAAAAGGTTTAAAGTGGAGAATGAAAATAAAAGGAAAGATCCAAAAGTGTGTTATTGTAACATTCAACAAACTGTTAGAATTGCCATTGGGTAAGCAAGCACTCCATAGCTGAGGTATCTGATGGACATATCAGAGCAAGTGGTAGAACAAAATATTGTAGTGTATTTACAACTATAGGCCCATATACTGTAGACAATAGAAGCCATTGATCAGCAGTAAGAGATCCTCCTGAAGACATACCAATATCTGTCAGTAGTTTTCCACAAGAGCTAGGAATAACAAACTAGTAGATGGATATCAGCCAAAATTGAATTATCATTATCTTCAAAAAAGAGTACTCACATCAGCAGTAACTCATGAAAGACCTTGAGTTTGTAGTTGGGCCTAAGAATCTTACTCTGGACCCAGATATTGTAAAAATGAGATTTAATGAGACCTGTATCTTGTTAGCTAAAAGAAGAGTGAGAATAAGGCTGCACATACCAAGAAAAAGGTTGTGCATTGGATCAGTCACAACCTGTTCAACAAGATTGAAGTAGGGTAATCTTAAGAGTTGGGTATACCGCATTGCATATTCCTTGACAAAATTCTTGCATGTGGTAGCATTTGGCAGTTTTCTATACCGGTCACCATAGTCTTGTTGCTGCTCATTTGTACAAGGAAGAAAAGCTAAGAGATTATCAGAAAAGACAACTTTTATATTGATAAAGTGGCTTACCATCTTTTACGAAGGCTTTGGCGCTGTCCTTTTCACCTTGAGTGATCCACCAACATGTACATAGATTGGTGTGGAAGTGGGATCCAAATCCACCTACCTTGTGTGCTGCAGGTTTGTTGCATACAACAGCTACAAGAATAACACGGACCAGGCGCCCTAAAGATTGACATATTAATGTCTATCATGTAGTCTATCATTTTCTGATGATCTTCCATACCTTGGGGACATGAGGTTGTCGGTATCTTGATGCCATGTTTCCATAAGTGGAGAAAATCAGATACGATCAGCCATAGAAATTGTCGGATCTAATCCAGGTTTTGTTTTTTAGGTCCTGGCAGTATATTGGTTAGCATAAAATTTGATGTACAATACTTTGAAAGTTAAGTTATTGAGTTAGATCAATAAGTTGGGGTACAAAAGAAACTCACTGGTGCTCAGGTGGTAGATTGCATATAGAAAACAATGCTGGGCACAATAAGTGAGATGGTGCAATATTACTTTGTATGTAAGAGAATCTTGAAGTAAAAACAGAGTGTGATTACTCTGAGGAGAAGTTAGACAGCGTACCAATCAATACCCAGGTTGACCCCAATTTGAAGTTCACCTTTGGGTCCATTTCTTTCATTTGTAGCATTAGAGAAAAATAGATTGCCAATCAATTTTGTATGATATACATCGCTGTCAAAAATGTTGTTATACTGTCCCACTGTTCTGGTTTCTGTGTGCTCGTGTCCTTGTTTGGTCTTGTCTGGAAGAAAAAGGGAGACCTGGCATATATTACAAGTATCTTGTGTGTGAATTGATCCAGAGGCTGGGTAGATGTCCCAACATGATGGACAACAAGCAAGTTCTAATATATGTAGGTGTGTTGAGAGGAAGGATGCAAGTTGCCGACTGAAGGGTTACAAATGGGGGTTGCTAATCCTGGTGAAATAGCAATAATAAGGCACCACATGATTGATAAGAGGGTGTTACATACTGCACAAGGTAGGTGCCATTGCAGGTGGAGCCAAGTTGCTAGTGCATATACTGTAAGGAGGTGAGAAGGTTGAGTACTCAGATGAGAGCAACCATCAAGTGAGAGAAGCTCACCACCAGGCCCAAAAGGGTTGGGGTCATCTTTGGTGAGTTCACAAGGTGAGAACTTGAGCCCAGTGTCTTGATCTATTTCATCAGTTTCAATAGGCTGGTCAGCATCCACATTGATATTCTCATTGATGAAAACATCAATAGAGTCGGTAGGGTCTTGATACAAGCCCATTTGTTCTTGTTGGATTTGCTCAATTGTCCTTTCTAGCTTGCAATCTATTGCACATTACTCTGGATCTGGTGGCATATGATGGGCCTGATAGGCACTCAAAGGTTGAGCACCTGCAGCTGTAAACGAGTTGTAAGCATTATAGTAGTCTATAGAGGCATGCAGAGTCTCTGGTGAGTGAAAGTTAGGGCCTAAATTCAGCAGACTACTACCAAAGAACTGTAAATTAATATATTTAGTAGTTAGTATACCATTTTCAATCATTTGCTGTTCTATAAGACTGGGAGAGAATGCTTGAGGCTCTGAAAAGTTGAATTTTAGTGGTAGAATCACCTCTCAAGTAATGTTTGCAGCCGCTAGGCTTGGTGAGTGGCCTATGTGGGTCGTTTGTGACATGGCTGTTTTTGAGTGCAAGTCGGCTCTCTAGTGAGTTTGTTTTGTTGCAGGTGTTACAAGTGCACCATCACAGTTTTGAGTTCTGCAGTAGCAGTGAGTGAAGGCAGGCATGATGGTTGATGATGATGGTGATGATGGTAAGGTTGAAGCCGCATGGCTGAGGTGCGGTGGTATATGATCACATCCAAGTCAATACCACATGCACTAGGCTACTAGGCTCATTTTTACATTTTCTCATCAAACCCTCATTCAATTTGATACACATGAGCATAAAGATAAAAAAATCAGATGGGATTAAGCGCATTCTGTGCCACAAATATACACAATTCATGATACAGAGAGCAGTGTAAATATGTAAATATGTCTACCTATCAACTATGCTAGGGTCAATCATTTTGAGACACTTGGAGGATGTTGCAGCTTTGAGTGGAGATATAGGTTGTTTCCTCTGTGAATAATAGTACTTTCTAAATTGAACATGGATAAGATTTTGAGGACTCACCAAGCTTTTTACTTTGAAAGTTTCTTGGTTGCTTTTGGATTTAGTAAGGCTGCTATACTTGCTGGTTGGCGGTTGGGGTCTCTGCGGGGCTAAATGGAAAGGGTGCATTAGAAAATGTCAACAGCAGGGTCACTGCTTACTCGGTGTTATAGCCTCTTTTTCCTTGTATGGTGCACTACTTATGGTACTGGATGGTTTTATCTTGATAGTCTAGAAATACAGAAAGGTTAATACAATAAGTATAATATGCATAACTTACCATAGGTCCAGGGAAATATGGTGTGAATGTCATTCTATATGTTTCGGGATATTTGAGGGGCAGTTTGATTGATATTGTGTTGTTGAAGTCCAACTACATGTTAAAAGGACTTAGTGAGATTAATTGAAAAAAGGCTAGAATAGACTCACTTTTGTCCAGATGTCAAATTTTGAGCTTATTGCAATCAAGAGTGTGGTTGGTGTATGAATATGTGGGGTAACACAAAGTGATTTAGATGGATTTAGACATGGAGGCTAGATTACAGGTCAAGTCTGGATATAGCTGTTGTCTATGTTTTGTATGTATGGTTTGTTTCGCTCGCACTCAAAATTTTATCTCTGTCTGGTTTGGATACATTTAACTGAACAAGTACATTTTGATTCTGATTTTATGCTTTGGCTGTGTATAATTTACATATGGCTATTTTCTCATTTCCACAGTGAATGCTACTGAGGCTCTCTGAAGTGCTTCATCAACTGTGGGAAAGCGGGAGTGTCCTGGCAGGAACCTCCCACCCTCCACCCCTGCTTGTCACTGTGCTGCACAGTGTCAAAGTGTGGGAACATATTGATGGCATGCATAAGATATCCACCAGGCCCACGGCCTTTGGTTATCTATAAAGTTGCAAATTTCCTCCACAATGGACACTGCGGTCTCAACTGCCATGTCCTAACTACAAACTGGGTAAGTATAATTTTCCCACATACAAGGTGCCAACTGCATCAGGAAAATGTGACTTAGATATAAATACAATAAATTGCAAAATATATGCTACAATAGCAAAAATATCTGTTATATCTATAAGTGTGATCCTTGCAAAGTCCTCTACTCTAAATGCATGATTATCAATAAATATCAGTTTAGAGTATTTCTATATCATAAAAAGTGGTGTATAGCACAGTCGTTAAAACAAAAATGACCTTGCACTTTTTCACTATAATTCACTCTAAATTTATATTAATCCATACTCAATCATATCCAAAAACAGCACTAATAAAGCAAATTATTTTGATTTTTAAAAACACTGCAGCAGTAATATTTATAAAAATGATTTTGACGCTTTTGCTGCTTCCTCTAAAGCATCAAAATCAAATATAAGCTCAGAAATATCAGATTGCCCCCTCCCCCCACTGTTATACAACCATTCCTACAAAAATACTTGAGGTTAAGAAAACATTTCAATATAAATATGTAGTAAGCTCTTACCAAACATATTCATCAACCCCATTAACTACAGCCACCAGGTATGTAGGAGAATATTTCTGAAAGTTGTCCGGTAACCTCATATGATGATCACACCTTGTGAAAGTATAATAAGTACAGATTTATAGTGATTGAGGTGATGTACTTAGTAGAAAATGCTGTCTCTGAGAATTCTATTGTGGCATTGTTGATAGCACCTGGCAAAGCACATTCAATCTGGTAAACAATATTGATTGTTAGTTTTATTTTAAAAAAAATATGAACACTTACAGAGCATGCTACTAGAGCCAAAGGTCTTTCAGAAGTAGCCTAGAAATTGTGAATAGTAATATCAAATAACGCCAACATGAATAAATTTAATAATGTAACTGTTTTAGTTTGAAGGTGGTGATGATGGAGAAGGAGTACTCTTTGCAGCTCTGCCCCTGGCCATCAGATAACTGCATTATTTAGAATGTATAATCCTAGGTATTGGAGTCCTGAAAACCAAGCCAATGATACAAGTTTAGTATACGTGGCAAAGATGAAAGATACAAATGATACAAACAAATACAAATCTAAAATAATAGTTTCAGCAGGTGAAAAATTCTTGCGCACCAATATAGGGAGAATATGACAGTGAAAATATACCAAATCCAATGCACAGAGGTCTTTAGTGACCACTGTTGATGGAGATTATTGCAACATTTTGGCTTGAACTGGAGGATTGTGTCAGGCTGTTATGTAGTTGAGGTAAGGCTCCAGAATATTGTTTGGCTGATACTGCTAAAATTCCAGGTGAGTATGATATATTAGTGCTTTGTGTCTTTGTGTCCTTCTATCACAGAAAACATTAAAACTACTGCCAATAGTACGTCCTCAGCATGCCTGATCCATTTGAAAGGCTTCAGTTGTGCAGATCTGTAACATGAAGTTGCAGAAACATATATTTGAAGGCAGGCATTGTAGCCTCACAGGTGAGTAAACAGGAGCACAAAAAGTCCCGCTTGCTGTGTTGATGGTGCAAGTGTCCTGGCCCCCCGCCATACAACACCAAGAACATGAGAAACTTTCCTCTAGCCATGCACAACAACAGTCTCCATAGTATTTCTTTCTTTGGCTCAAAATCAACTGGAGCTTATACTTTGCTTTAATATTAGCTAGAATTTTTTTTTTTTCGTGTTTTAAGCAATGTTGTACAATTGCCAAATAGCCATCTGTCTATATGTGTTTGTGGGTCCATATTGGGTTTGTTTATGCTTTTGTTTATGCTTTTTTTTTTCAGTCTTGGTGTCTTGCTTCCTTGTGGCTGTTTCTTGCTTTTTTATTGGCTGTTCTTTCCTTTGTAATTGTCTACGTTGTTTAACATCTCATCAAGATGACTAGGGCAACTTGTTCCACTATACAAAAGACAAAGGGAAAGGTTGCTAAAAGAATCTCCAGAACTTCATTGAAGACATCATCTCCTCTATCAATGCACCCCCCTGCAAGAAAACAGGTTTTTGCTTTTACATGCTTGGAGTTATATTTTGGAGAAAACATTTGATGTTATGCAACCATGGAAAAATAACATTTTCAGAACAGTCTTTCAAAGTCAGTGGTGGGGACCTAAAGGTGAAGGAAGGAAATATAGTAAGAAAAACAACCCATATCTCCATAACCTCCCTGCACTCGCCCTGGTAGCATACTCTGTAAGGTTTTTCTCACTCTTTTAT
Organism: Serpula lacrymans var. lacrymans S7.9; assembly: GCF_000218685.1. Lineage (NCBI taxonomy): Eukaryota > Fungi > Basidiomycota > Agaricomycetes > Boletales > Serpulaceae > Serpula > Serpula lacrymans. The sequence goes on along the minus strand of NW_006763290.1, from coordinate 2,690,541 downwards.
TCACAAATTTAATTGTATATTTAGGTTGAATATGTTAGTTTTGGTGATTCTGCACCTAGTTGTGCTATCTATTTTCCCTTCTTTCTAAATCACTTTCCTTTTTATTCTCTTTGCTCTATTGTTTAGTATTCACTGAGCATTCTATAATTTTGCCTTTGTGGTTGATTTGTTTACCTTTGTTTACAAAACTTTGGACTAGTATTGCAGAGTCCAGTATTCCTATTCTTTAGTTACTCATACTGGACTCTAGGTACTGTACACATTCTGTACTCTCTGATAATATAGTTACTCATACTGGACTCTAGTTCTGTCCCTGTTAGCTCTCAGCAAGTGGCTAGACACTTCCCAGAAGTTCTTAATTGAACAGAATATACTTTACTTGGCACTATCAACAATAGAATGGTAGAATTCTCTGAGAATTCATTTGCTCCAAGGTACTGTACCATTTGTTTTCTGGTTATTTTATATATTTATCTCATTTAATTCATAGATGGGAGCATTATATGAATCTAATCCAAGAGTTCAGGGAACGGTCCCCAACATATCTGGCAAGTATGTTTGGTGATATTGAAGAATTTGTATGGTGAATTGTTTGCTCTTTTTTTTTTTTTTTTTTTCTCTTATATTTTACAGGGGTGTTCTTAATACTTTGGTTTTTCTGAATCCTCCCATCTCATATTTGACTTTGATCCTTAGAGGAGGCAGCCAGGGATTTTAAGCAGTAATCTCATATACTTGTAGCTGTCATTTGTGTATTGTGCTTTGATAAATCATTGAAATTTTGACTGTTTTTACATTTTGAAAGTGAGTGGAAGTGAAATGCTCTGGATTGATCCAGTTAGCTTTAAATGATGTTTAGAGGAAATGAAGTCATTTATATCAATCCATTGCAAGGTCGTATACAGCTGGGGTGACTTTGATATATTTGACTTTTTATGCTATAGGTAATTTCTATATGCTATAAGCCTGCACATTTTTGCATTTGATATGCTATAGTGCACTATATCAAGGGAATTTGTAAGATTTGCACTTACAGATCTGAACTGATCTGAGTGATATTTTTGCTATAATAGCATATTTTTGCATTTTATTGCATTTATAGCCATATCATGTTTTCCTGATGCAGCTCTCTCAACCCAGCAACAAGCCCAAAATGGAAAATTTGTCTGAGCAAATTATGATGGAATGTATATGGCAAGCCTAGTATGGAAGATGTTGCTTTACAGCTCATATCAATGGCTATACCATTTAAAACTCTTCTGCAAGTGGAAACACCGCCCAGTGTTGTCCCGCCTCATTACATCACTCTGGGGTATCAAAGGGAAGGTTATAAACCTGATTTAATTGACTATAGTTGTTATCAGGATGCCTGCAAAAAGCTTCTGCTTAGTACTTGTGGACGTGTTGCTTTGCTGCAAGGTAGGATTATGTGGTGTCTTATGTCCTTTCCCCAGAAGCCATCATTCAGGATCTTCAAGTGATGCCCAAGAACCAAAGGAAATATTTCAGACTACGGATAGGTGTTTATTCAATGATGATTATCTCTCTCAGGAAGACCTGGATCTCATTTCAGTGGTTTACAATGTTTACACTAGACATGGACTTCAAATGTCTCAATCATCATGGTGGCCAAAGAATTCAATATGTATGGGTGGGGGTCTCAATACTGGTTTTTGGTCGGGCTTTGTTGAGAAATGGTTTCATATATGCTTGGAACATATCTACCACAATACTGCTGAGTTGAGGGGTGGGAAAACGTGGAAAGTGGGTATGGTTATGAACAAGAAAACTCCCAAATTCCTCGATCACAGTAACAAAATTGTGTCATTGTGGTTCCAGATTATTACTGTATGTCTACTATCTAGCTTTCCCCTGAGTAACTATTTACAACAGTACATGTATATATGTCAGCTGTGTAATAGACTGTACATGTGTAATTATTATTTGTGTTTTTTGCGTCAAAATCTGTTGTTATCTGTTTGCAATAATGAACTCTCTTCATAGCAATGGAGCAACTATGTAAGTAAAGCCCAATAAGAATTATTGATGAATGATTTGGCTCATATCAAACACATTTACTAGATTTGCTTGGATCTTGTCTGCTGACGTGTGAGCTTTTTGTGTTCTAAGTAAAGGGTAAAGGATACCGCTGGCTCCATTCTGTCTTCAGAAATCTTCCAAGTAATTAGGTAATGCATAACAACATCACTCATTGCTGTATGATGGGCGGCACATTAACATTGAGCTTTTGTGTCCAGGTAGTATAAACTTTGGTATGTGGCCCGCTCCTTCAAGTACCTTTCACTCTCCTGTTCTGTTGCCATGTATCAGTATCTATTGTTCCAGCCTCACACTCATGTTATTTTCTAATAAAGCCAGTTCCAAAGTTAACCTTCAACTCCTTAGCAGCTCTTTACCCAGTGTCACTGACCCATTGCAGTCATCACGCTTACTACAGCATCCAGCCTTTAGACTCGTGTTTGTCAATTACAACAAATTCACTGCCAACAACGACCATGTCACATCCCAGGGCTGTAATACTGCTCACAGAAGGATCACACTTGAGGTCTTCCCTTCTGGAGATTTGACATGGTGGTATGTGCCAAAAACAATATTGGAACCTGAGGTAGAAGACAAAGGGCCCTGGCCTTGGCCGGTTAATCTCTTTCTATCAAGCGCTCTTTATTCTGACCAGATCTCTAGGGAGCTCTTATATTGTACAATGGATCAGTGAGATATACATAAATTGGGTCCAGCATATAAATGCCATGTCTATCCGGCACCCCAGATTTTAACAATAATTCCATTGGCCTACCTATGAGAGAAATCTTCCGCAATACTGGGTACAGGCAGTGCCATGTCAGTTGATGAAGATTTTGAAGCAGGTGTGCATAGCAATAATGATGCCAGTAGTCTTCCTGGTGCATCTTGAGCCAGTGTTCCCAAATGAAAATGTAAGCTTGTTTCTTTTGGTTCATGCTTCACCTGATTTAGTAAACTCAAAATTTCTATAGCATCTGAGATAGATAGCAGCTACATAATCCCAGAGAAGTACATGAGTCCAAGGAAGGTGTCTTCCCCTCAGCCGAGCCCCAAACAAACCCACAACATGTCCCCCAATGACATAGCTGGGAGATGGGCTCGAGGCATTTCAAACAATGTCAG
>NW_006763290.1:2638842-2686420 GCF_000218685.1 Serpula lacrymans var. lacrymans S7.9 | reverse complement strand
CAGAGCTTGAGGCAAGTCAGGAGTGGCAAAAGCAGAAATATCAGAGGAAAAATAAAAAGAAACAGCATCTAAAGCAGGAAAAACAACATAAGAAACAAGAACTCAATGCAAAGAAGCAGCAGGTATTACATGAGAATCTGGATGGACAATGTGATGATGCCTGCACTATTTGACGGTTCATCACAGCATAAAACTTCTTTAATATATCCAAGGTCCCTCCTGTGAGCTGTCAGGCTGAGTACAAAAGATTGTACTGTAATAATATCAGTAAACTATCAGATGAGAATGTATGTAGTGTACGTGTTCTCACAGTTCAACTGCCTTGGTAGAGCTAAGGTAGTTTAGTAGTCTGACATTTTGGCACTGTGTGGCTGTACATATTAGTAATCAAATAATGGACAATTTGAGGTGGAGTCTATGATGTGGGTTGTGTATTCTAACACCTCCCTCAGCTACGGAGGTACCTTGGCCTATACTCTCACATCTGAATGTTACAATGCCTCATGACACCAATTGGGAAAATGTTGAGGCCTTTTTCACCCAGGCAAGATCCTTAGTTCCAGGAAACTTCAACCTATTATTGAAGGATGCAGAGGAAGTACCACCCTGACAGATGGGCATCACAATTACTGGATGTCTCGGATGATTCACTTAGGGAGACCTTTCTGACAATTATTTTGCAAGTAGTTGATGCTATTAATGTACAGGCTATAGGCCTGTGTATTATATATCAGAATACATGATACGGTGACACTGTATCTAAGGCATAGAAAGAGTGGGCATTGCTTGGGTGATCACTGGATAAGGGAGGGGTGATCAGGGGCTGATGAGTGGGCAATGCCTTTTGATAGCACTCAAAATGTCATATTACAGGAGCTACCAAAATGAGAACCGGAATTTCATATTTAGAACTTTCAGACATGGCGGATAAAATATCATATTTACACCAACTTTTTGTGCACTTTACACAGTAAATTTTGGGACTCACTCAAACCTTGAGTGAAATTTGTAACAATAGGTGTCTATTTTTCAACGAATAATATATATATGCCTTTTAAATGTTCAATAAAATATACTACTTCAAATACAATTTTGGGCCCGAGCGAAATTTAATTTCAGACAACCGAAATGTTTATGTAAAACTATATATTTTATTGGCAGTTTTGGATAACATTTTACGACGTCAAAGTTGGCTGTTGTCAAATGTTCGAGACGAAGCGACCAAAGACCTACCTCTCGGATATGTTCATGCTGGTATACACCCTTAAATGTGAAACATTCTCCCAGTGGATTAAGACGTCTGCAACTTTCATATCAAAAAAGGTTGACTAAAGTATAACTACTTGTTATGTGACGTTTCGGAAAATAATGCAGATCAGTGTTAACTCAGTGATTGTTCAAAATTTTCCGAATGCCTTCCCCGCAGCCTTATTTTTTGACACTCGAAGAACATTGAAACGCACAGTCTTGGACAGTGGGCGACATTGTCCTGTCAATCACAGCGAATAAGTACTTGCTTTGTGTCCTAGAGCCACCACTCACCAACTGTGACAATATCACCGAGCTCGGCGCGAAATGCTGGGGAAACATGGGCTGCGAGGTTTTTATGTCGCTTTTCATAACGATCTGATATTCAAATGAACTGACATGGATCGGGAGCACTCATTTTCGCATGACTCACTATATTTGGGAACGTAGTGGAGGTAGTCTCGGCGTAAAATAATGGTCCTCGTCATTTTTGTAGATACGACCTTCCCGGTCAAAATACGTCCACGTATTGAAACATCACCAGTGAAAGGACATTTCCTGTCTAGATGAATCATTGAGCTTCTGAGCTTCACACATTGGATAACTGTGTCAGGAGTGTGGCATACCGATATAGGTTCCTTGAGCCGCTTCAACTGGTATTTTGAAACCAAGCCCTACGTCCTTATACCATCGTTTGTCTTTAGCAGACAATTTTTTCCCCCCTACGTTCAGCGTTTGTAAGTCAACACCAACATTGGACTCGAAGAACATGCTATATACCACGAGCTTTGACGTTTTGGAACAAGTGTTGTTTCTGGTAAGCCTTCTCGATCTAGCGCGACTATGATGCAACAACACAACACGGTATAACTATACACATACCTGCTCTGCCATATCGTAGTACTTTCAAGTTTCAGAAATTGCGAGGTACATTGCGGAAAAGCCACCAGGAGGAACTGTATAGATAGCTACGGTAATTGCCGTTGTCGGATACAGTTATTTACCGGCACTTGAACCACCACCAACGCTTGAACCAAACACAAATTACACATGAATTCCAGTCACAACAAGTAAAACAACGGTTGATGCAATGAAATACAATACTTTGCTATGCTTGGCCATAAGATAGGCCTCACTTGAGGCCACCATTAAACTAATGATTAGTATTTTACCCTTGAAATCACGAAGTTTAATAGCTACTACAGGAAATACAAATACTGTAGCCATTCTAACCAATTGAATATTTACATTTGCTTCTTGGCTTTGTGGTCCCAACACCTGATTGGAAGATCAGTGACTCCTCATCTTGCCACTACAATGCCAACGAAGAAAGTCAATAAGGGTGTCAAGTTGTTTATTAGTAAACAAGATATACCTATTATGGAATAGTCGGTATTAGGGATTGAATATTACGGCAAATAAAAACGCTCACTATGTCTACAATGCACTCAAGTTATGGCTGGCCATGCAAAATCCAAGTGCAAGAAGCAACATACTGCAATAGTTGATAAAGAAGAAGGTCTCGCATATGCAATAAAACTGTGGAATGATGACAAAGAGAAGCCAGAGGAAGATCAGAGGAGTCTGCGAGCAATTTGTTGTGAGGCAGAAGAAGAGATGAACAAGAGGAAGAAGAAGCATATTACCATTGACAGGGTTACTCTTACAAGACGACTTGAAGGTGGGAGATGCTGTCAACAAGCAAATGAAGAAAATCATTCCTGGCTTACATCTGAAGAGGAGGAGAGCATCATCAATTATTGCCTTGACCTTGCAGCAAGAGGCTTCCCACTCGATCACAAAAGGCTCAAGTTTCATGTTGACACCCTCCTACAAGCACGACTTGGCAATTCTTTCCCAGAGACAGGGGTCGGAATGAATTGGACTGGGCGTTTTCTTAATCAATACTCAGAGCGCTTGGGCACATATTGGAGTTCTCCACTTGATTCTGCTCGTGGGCAGGCAGTCAACAAGCACACACACAAAGCATGGTGCAACTTACTCAAGAGCACCATCAAGGATAATAATATTGTCAAGGACTGCATCTGGGCAGCAGACCAGACTGGCTTCTAGCCTGGGAATGGACGCAAACAGCGTGTCATTGGCCCTGCACAAAGGAAGATGCAACATCAGCAGCGGGATGGAAATCACAAAAATATCACTGTGATGGTGACCATCTGCGCTGATGGTGGATCAATTGCGCCAACTATTATCTATAAGGGGAAGTCATTTTTGATGAATTGGCATCAAGACAATACTCTGAAAGCCTTGTGAGTTTGCTTTGCTGGGCCTCTGACTAGAATACTAAGGACTCACATAATTATAGAGTTGCTCATTTGCCCAAAGGGTGGACTGATGGTGCAATTGGACAACTTTGGATGGAAGACTTTGGCAACAAAACCCGCAAGAAAGTGCACAGACAAGCTTGTCTTCTCCTTGTTGATGGCCATAACTCCCATTACACAAAGGAGTTCCTAGATTACGCCAGGGAACATATTATTCATGTTTTGTGCTATCCCACACATGCCACTCACATCTATCAAGGCCTTGACTTTGTTGTCTTCAGTCCATTGAAGAATTATTGGACGGAGGCATGTGACAGCTTTGAGAGTTCTACATGTCAAAAAATAACTAAAAACAACTTCATTATAATCTATGAAAGAGCTCATCTCAAAGCACTCACCCCTGAAACTATTTGTTCTGCATTCAGGGTAACTGGGGTCTGGCCACTTGACCAAAATATTATTACTGAAGAGATGATGGCCCCAAGCTTGGAGACATCATTCCAAGGTCAGCTGCCACTTCCACAGCCAAGCCCTGTTTGTGTCATCATGTCTCTTATGTGTCAGTATTGAAACGAGGCCGAAGATATTCAATGCACCCCATTTCCATCAACTCCCATGCCAGGACTGTCACAAAGTCCCCATACGAGTCAACCTACCAGCCAGGACAGCAACAACAATCTATTCATCAACTCGGGTTGTGGCAACACCTCAATACAGCGGCATCAACCACTTTGGCATACAGTGGCAAAAGACACTGTCAAATCACTTGCATCTACATCAGCTTTGTTTCTTGTTGCTGATACCCCACAAATCCTATAAGCGAGAGCTTGCATCAAAAAATGCACTCGTTGGAATGCAGTCAACTGTTATTTTGCAGTCAATGTTTTGTGGTTGTCTGTCAGGTCAGCTGGCAGCGCAGGAGGAAAAACAGAAGAGAAGAAAGAAGGGTCAGCTAAACAGTGATGGACTGCCGAGATTACTCACAGGTGATGAATTTTATAACCGTGTGCTTGAGCATCAAACTATTTTGGATGCAGCAAAAGCGGCACAAGAAGATTGTTGTAAACAAAAGGAGGAGCAATCTGGGGCGTTGACAGAGTGGAAGAAATTAAAAAAATTGCGGAAAACCCGGAATACAGCACATAGAGAAGCTTACCATGAGGCCATGCACTTGTGGAAGGAGGAAAGTAATCTTGCAAAACAGGAGCGAAGGTGGGTGGGGTGGGCAAAGCCAAAGCTAGGAAAGCTGGAGTCACAGGCTCCAAAACCAGGACCTGTGCAAGGTGAAGGTGACAAGACGAGCAAGGGAAATGGGGAGGTTACTGGCAGTGAGGATGAGCAAAATGATGAGAATGTTGATGGCATGGAGAGTGATGGTGAGAGTGCAGAGGAGTAACCAGTGCTACCATGACAATATTGCTAAGATAATGCTGTTTGCTGTCACTTGGTCACTGACTTACCCATTTTGGTGATGGTTCAAGTGATGGAGCATCCATAATAAGCAGTCAATCCTTGTGCAAACAAATTGCAAAAATACAGCATTCATATTTTATTTTATTTCTTTATACTATATGCTCGAGTATATACTGAAGTCATCCTACCAGCTGATCTTAATAAAATGTTGTTGTTGTGAATACAGAAGCAATCAAAAACTTGGTGGTTCAAGTGCCGGTAAATAACTGTAATTGTAGTGGCGCCTGGCGCCAGTCTCTGGTTTAAACACAAACACATCTGAAAGCAATGCTAACACAGTGAAACCCACAACAGGGGTGGAAATCAACCGCCATATCACCCGTAAACATAGTGAGAACCTATGGGCTTCCCGGTGAAAAACCTACCATGAGTTGCTAAACACCATATAACATGGTGCCAAATTTGGGTGACTATAACCAATCATATGTCTACATCACCTGCTTTTTCAAAAAAAGGTATGGAAATGAAAATCCCCGTTATACTGAGTGTTCTCCGCACCACATACACAGTCAAAATAACTGTATTTTCCAGGTGATATTCTCTATATCTGGATATTTTTTTGCCTTGAAATAAGGTGATTGTGACTCTTCCACATAAAATCTTTACACATGAATCATACAGTTGCTACACCCAAATTTCTAGGTTATTTGTGTAGGGGTGTGATGCAGCTTCAACGTTGCAACGAGTATGAGCTCTCACCAACATGAACTGTGAGAAATGAATACTGTATTAGTTTTCCATTTTCTTGAATTTCTCCAATAGTTTTATTTTCCTTTGGACTCTAATTTTTAGTACCTCAGTTTATTGCACATTGAATTGAAGTGAGCATATCAATTTAGACTTACAGTAGAATCATCTTTTCTGAACATCTTCCATAGACTTCTACTCATTTACAACAGTGAGAATATCATAATCTATGTCAGGTTACGAGCCCTGCTAGCATAAAAGACATGTCTCATGTCGAAAGATCTACCTCCTTAAGTATGCCCACGCCAGAGTATAAAAACTTTGGTTGTAACAGTGGATATACCCCTTAGGATAGGACCAAGTTAGTTGAGAGTAATCAATAGGAGGACTCACTGGGGAGTCTCCTTGATCTGTTAGGTTTATATACTACTACAATGTGTTTGTACATGTGTATTATACAGTTGCTAATTGTGGTGGCTGATGATGTCATAGGGCACAGCCTTTGTGACCAGCTCCACCACATGAGAGTGTTTGTATCTAAAAATAAGAGAAAGCAGCACAGCACGAGAAAGTGAAGATAAAAGTGGGGTTGAAAATAAAGGAAAGCACAAGTGTCCAAAAAAAGAGGAAGAAGGTTGAAGAGGAGACTGAAAGTTAGTAGTCCGAAAATTGTGTACCATAACAATTACAGCACTGTTTGCTATGTAATGAATGTCCAATAATATTGACCTGTTTCAAGAAAGTGGAGTCCTGAAGTTGGCATCAAGTGTCAATGCCAATCCTGAGGATTTTCTAATTGAACATCCTAAAACATTGTAGCACTAAATTCGAAAAATCAACACCCAACAATTCTATAGCTATTTTCTCAAACAATTTGGTGTCCATCTGCGTTGATCTTGGGATTCTAGTTATTTACCCAAAGATCTATGAAGGAGATGCTGACAAAACCGGATAAACCCGGTCTCTGCCAAAGCAGCCATTGTTCTCCATGGAGCATAGCCACCACTCCATGGAGTAACCATTGTTCTCCTAGGAGTCATTATACTGTAGCGAGTAGCACCTCCGACTATAAGTAGTAGGGGGTTTAGTATAGGAATACCTCAGTCGTTTCTATAGCCTCTTGGGCAGTGGCTGAGGTATGTTACATTACATTTATTAGAGATCACCTTAAACTAACATCTATTGTAGTTTCACTTAGGTAAATAATAAAGTCGTTTCTATAGCCTCTTGGGCAGCAGCTGAGTTTCACATAGGTTTATTAGATGCTCCAAGATTGTCACAATATCATGGGCATTACATCAGGAAAACAATGATGGTCTGACAAAACCATATATACATATATCTACGCTGACATCTCTACCTTTCATGTCATTGTGATTGTTCATGGGACCATGGTATATATTCACTGGCAGAGTCTATGAAAATCAGCATTTACATCATGGTTATTATTTCCGATGGTGTGTATATATTTCATGATCACTCGTACCAACATGCCAATATATTATAGCCTGTGGGAGCTTTAATGCATTTCAAAAACACTATGAGGCTGCCTTATTTGTATGGTAACATGTTGACAATGTTGGAAGACTTTGTTTTTCGACAAAAAGAGAGGTCTTTATGATACATGGAAATAGCCTATGGGAGTGTTGATGATGTTGAGCTTCACTTTTAGGCAGCTAACTTGAGTTCAGCTATATATACCTTTTGGTTGCAGATAAAGTGTATCATGAGTGAATGCTCTGCCAAAGGGTCCATCCATATTTTGGACAGTATATACTGTTGGATCCTCCTTTTGATTTACTGTAAAATACAGATCTATCTGTTGATGTCAACCCACTCAGATGATTGAAAAAATCAAATTGTTGTCACACTCTGCCTGATAATCTATTCTCTCAGTACTGCAGCATGGTGTTGAGTAGAAAACAGTTTCCAGGCATCTATACCCAACTCAATGGTATCAGGGTGGCAGTCCTACTAACCTGAGTAGGCATTGGTCCTCATAATATAGTCAATACCTGTCACTTTCATCATGGTTTAGGAAGACCAATCATTTTCTTGTATCTCAAATATGAATATTATATTCTAACAACAACAATTGTCCCCTTGTTCACTAGCAGCGCAACTCAAAACAATATACATATGAAGCATAGCAAGGCTTTAGAAGATCTATGTCTCATTGGCAATTTTGTGCGGCCCTTTGATCACAGATTCTTGCCAGCACACTATTTTTGGATGGTGGATGTTCAGGAGCGGCAGTGTAAGCAGGGACTACCTGACTGTTCCATACTGATCAGCACATAAGAAGCGGAGGACATGGCAATGCTGTCTACCAATTTCACCAGGCCATCAAATGATTGACCTCAACATTCTCTTCCGGATCATCTAGTAACTCCAGAATGATATTATAAAAACGCTCCGAGTCAGTAATGAGGTCAGTGGGCAAAAATGTTGAGGCTGAAGTGAGTGAAAATTGAACCTAGCAGGTAACAAAACATGAGTTATTATCCCTTTATATCAAAAGTCTTTAAATTGAACCACTTACTTGAGTAGCTATGTAGACAATAGAAGTTTTGGTGACCGCTCACATATCATGTATATAAGCATTACCGGAACATGTGGCCTTGGGTGCTTGGTCAACAGAGCTTGATGAAGTGAATATATGTTTGAAGGCCTATTGTATAGATGGGTTAGCATATAATCACATTAAAATTTGCAGATCCAATCTACCCAGTTATGCGGACAAAGGTTCGGAGGACAAAGGGCTTGGATGCACAAGATTATCTAAAGGTTCAAATTATGCTTGAGAATAGCATCTATCAATGAGTTTATATCACAATGCATAAGCTGCGGCAAAATAGTACTACTAGCACCTTAAAGCAGGAGTGGTCAAAAAAAATGTTTGAATGAGTTTCCACAGAACAATTGAAATTCACATAGCACATCATAGTAATTATACGCAGAAAAAATACTCCAAGGTGAAAAGAAAACACATATTCTTGAGATTCTGTTTGAAACAATGATGGCTTCAAGTTAGGCCCAAAATGGTGGCAGCATTCTTCAGATAAGAGACAAGAGCAAAACTGTGGTGGGTAAGCAGGGCTGGGCTGATGAACTACTGTGACACTGCTTGACTTCATAATACTAGCAAGATCCAGTTGAGGACTAGGATAATTGAGTTGTGTATGCGGTTCAGTTTGTGCAAGGTAATATCATTTGTCAAATCCAAAAAAGATGGTTGGTACATCCCGGACTCCCAGTCACCCAGAAAGATGTATACCTAACAAGTTCTCAGTATAGGTTGTGCCAGTGTAATAAGAACCAATGTACTATTGTTCCTATATCAGCAATGGTTGACTTCGTGAAATGTGTCAGAGTGACCCAGTTTGAAGAGACGGAGTGCCATATTTGTATGTCTATCAAATGTTGCGAACCCTGCAAATAAATAAGTGAATCAAGAATGAATACAAAAGCAGGGTGGTCAAACAATCTGTCAGTAATATTGGCACTTGAATGATGCTAATGTTAGTCGTTAAAGTCAATTTCAGTGTACATGTAGAAAGATCATTGTGATGGTACTCATGGTCTTCAAGTCAGTGTGAGTGTCTGTTCTGGATGCGAGCTTCATAAAACCTGAATGAAACAGGCCATAGCCTAGATCAGGATACCAAGCACAAAGAGCCTGGGCTTTTCTTCTGTTGATTGTCTTTGAGTCTTGCGTGGAGATGTATACTGTCAGGCAGTTTTGAAGCAACAATGTGTTGAAAATGAATGAGAGTTGTGGTGTGCTTGCTAGAGCAAAGGAAGCACTGAAAAAGTGTTGTATGGAGGCTCAGGATCATGATGGTTTGTGTTAGACTTGGATGCGGAAAACAAACTTAGAATGCCAGCTTCCGATGCAGGCATGACTATAGGCAATCCTGAAAGCTTAGCAAACTTGCCAACCTCAGATACAAATCTGAAGGTAAGCATTTATTTTGCATTTGAAAATATCACTGTTCTCACTGCAGTTTTGTTCCCAGGTCACTGGTTTGTTGGGTGTAACCCTCAATGACTTGGATGGTTTACCACTTGCTCAGCGCAGAGTGCGCAGGACAAATTGCCGCTTGCCACAGCACTTCCACGATTATCCCCCCAAACCTCCCCTCCCATTAATATCTGCTGTGCTGTCCAACCAAGATGGATTATCTCTGCAGCTTGCATCATCCACATCAAATCCAGACTCTACCATTGCAGTCCCAAATCAAGCTCACTTCCATTTTCTTACAAACAGAATGCTACTCTAATGAGAAGGAATCTCATGCTTTAACAAAAAAATATTTGCAAAAATATGCCAAATTTGTATGGCTGAAATAGAAACAGGAAAAACCCCTCCCTTATCACTTGCGGATAGATTATGGCTTGGGGAAGTCCCCATTGAATTAACGTGGTTAACAATTATGGAACAAAGATTAATACCAAGGTATTTCTCCTTGGTACACATTATGACACTATATCCAAAAAAAAGGAGCAAAAAATTGGGATACGAGAGGCCTCAATAGTGGAATAAAGGGCAAGGTATCAACATACAGGCTAAACATGAATAAGATCCTCAACAGTATAGCCGATCCAATCTTGCCACATAAACCTTCAACATTATGTTCAACCATAGGGCACAGGGGGAAAATATCAATTTTTCCTTAAAACAAATGCTGATAAAATTGTATCTAAAGACAAAGTAAACACCCCTTTTTTCTCCAGATAAAATGGTAATAAAATTCAAAACTATTACTTGAATTTCTCCCTCTTATCTTAGGATGTAGCCACAAAAAACATCATATAATGTTTTTTTCATCAAATTAGAAGGCTGTTAAACTGAAGGGAAAACTTGAAGCAAAATATGTGTAAAAAGAAAGAAAAAAGGAAGTAAATTTTGAATGTTAATTCAATGATTGCTAGATCCTTGGGTTAATAAAATTCAAAAAACTTTGGCCTAGTAACATGTATATTTTTCACAGTACAACATCACAAAATAATCAGTTCTACATTTAACCTGTTTTGTCTGCTTACCTTTTTATTCTAGTCAATATTTTATTTACATTTTCTTTGAAGAAAAAGTCTAAATTTGGAGGAGAGAAAAATTGTAAAGAAAGAAGGAGAAGATCTACATTGTTATGCTGAGATAAATTATAAATTGAGTTGTCATTTAGTCACCAACTTGACTGTGCAAAGATTTCAATAAAAACTTTTGAGCAATTGAAATAATCTGACAATACATATAACATTTTAATGTGAGAAAAATGATAATTCTAGGTCCAATGTTTTTTGTGGCTACATCCTAAGATAAGAGGGAGAAATTCAAGTAATAGTTTTGAATTTTATTACCATTTTATCTGGAGAAAAAAGGGGTGCTTAATTTGTCTTTAGATACAATTTTATCAGCATTTTTTTCAAGGAAAATTTGATATTTTCCCCCTGTGGGGGTTACCACTGTTGGTCCAAAGAAAAGCATATGAAAATTCCTTTGGCAAAATAATCCTATTTATGCCGATATCGAAATCAGTCCTGAAAAATTGGCAATGTTACCTGAAAACAACATACCCGAAGAAATAATAGGCATTGTTTGTTACTCAGAGGACATGGACCTTTTAGAGATTGAGCGAGATAATTATGTTCTGGAAGAGCAAGGTAAGTATACAAAACAAAAAAAGGATAAATTTAACGTAAAGACAGACCTTTTTGAAGTAGGAGGTATAAGAGATATTGAAGAAAATGAAGTTAATGAAGTTAATACTAATGTAAAAAATCAAGGTTAGTCAAGATGATGTATTATTTTTACAAATGAAATGACATTAAAATATAGAAAATGATATACCATTGCAATCTCTTGGCGTTGTTAATGTGTGTGCAAGTGATATTCAGGAAAACAAAATACTTGCACATGCATTAGCAAATGTATCCAGAGACATTAAATAAGTTAGTTTTGCTGTTAGCTGTTAAACAAGGTTTGGAATTTGTAAACAAATATCCTAGGCAAGATGAAGAGGAAAGGTACTTCAAAGGATATGCAGAAAATCCAAATCACTTGGTCGGAACTTTTCCATAGTTATTCCCATATGGCAAAGGAGGATTGGAAACAAATACAAAGAGGCCTGTAACATATGAACGACACATTTCATGGGCTTTGCAATATGCAGACAAAAGATTTTGTACCAACCATCAACTCATGTTCCAAGCATTTGGAGTTATTCAATTATGTCAAATCTGTCGATCAGCTTGTTTGCAGCTGAACAAAGATACATTTATCCAAAACAAGCAGGAAATCCAATCTTCAAAAGTCAAAAACTTTGCTGTTGCAAATACTGAAGAGAGTCAAAAGAAACTCATATCAAACCCAGTTATAAAATCTCTAAAGCGGCATCTGTCAACCATCAGAGCAAAAGTGGTAGGAACAGATGAGTTGAGAATAAAATTATGGGCACATGTCTGGGGATTCACTATCATGAAAAGTCCTCCCACACTTTGGTTAACGTTGAATCCTTTGGATACGTATAATCCAATTGCTCAAGTACTTGCAGGCATGGAAGTAAATTTGGATGATTTCATTGCCAGTATAGGACCTAATCCCACTACAAGATCCCAGTTAATAGCAAATGATCCATATGAAGCTGCCCAGTTTTTCCATTGAATAATCCAAATTGTCATTGAAACACTACTTGGGTTCAAAGGATATAACAACAAAAAATTAGAAGGCAAAAAGGCATATTTGGCAAAGTTGAAGTGTTTCTTGGGACAATTGAGGCACAAGGACGTGGAACACTTCATTTGCATATGATGATATGGTTAACTGGCTCGCCCCCAGCATCACAGATGAAAGAAATGCTACAAAATGAAGATTTTTGAGAAAAAATTATTGATTTCATAGGTCAAACAATTCATTCTCACATTGATGGACTAGAACAAAATGACTTGAATAAACAAAGCAAAGCAATCAATCCCATGTTCAGTTTACCACTCCATCCAGTCACTGAAAATTATGATATGCTGTCGAAGCAAACAGAATGCACTATTAGCAAAAGTGTTCAAGTACACAAATGTGGAAAAGGATGTGAAAAAATTGTAGATGGTAATTTCATTTGCAAATGACAAGCTCCTTTGCAATTAGCCTCTCAAGACTGGGCAGATGAAAAAAGGAACTGGGGATCAAAGCAATTATGGGTGTACCTCAACGCATGGAATCCTGAAATACTGCAATGCATTAGATCTAATCACAATATTAAAATCATGCTCAACGGGGTGGATACAAAGAATATTGCATGGTACATCACCCACTATGTGGCCAAAAAACAATGACAATCATCAAATTTAACTGTGTTACTGGCAAAAACATTAGCTTTCCATAAAGGCAAAGAGAAACATAACTCCAACTTACAACATGCAAATAAAAATATGCTACAACATTGTGCAAATACTCTGAGTTGCAAGCAAGAGTTCAGTGCTCATGAAGTGGTTAGTTACTTGATGGGATGGGGAGATTGTTATGTCTCTCACCATTTTGAGACTATTCATTGGGATGTTACGATAACACAATTTTCGGACCTTTCCTTTACTTTCATTCTCCGCTTCAACCTTGTAACTTTAGCTTTCACACATGGTGCCACGCGGCACTTCCCCTTTTGTCCAAACTCCTCCTTCTTGCGCCATGTTGCCTTTCTTCTTATTTTAGACACAACTCTCTCACACAGTAGAGCTGGCCATGTGGGCTAGGCCCCATGACATCATCAGCCACTGTCTCTATCAACTGTATAGTACACATGTACAAACAACCCTGTAAGTAGTATATATACCCAAATAGATCCAGGAGACTCCTCAGCCAGTCCTCCTGTTGTATACCAACAAACTCTCTGCAGCTCAAGGGGTAACCACTCCTTCATCATCTTCCTTAAAGTGTGTTCTGTGTGCACCAGAGTAACTAACTCTTGGTTGTTACATGGGATACTATTGTATCTCATATTCAAAAGATGTTTCATCTATCAACACAGGAAAGACATGTGAATGATGATCAATATAAAATGCTACTTGAAACTTACTTTTAACAGAGTCATAAAAGTGAAGAAGTCCAAAGAGAAATCATAGACAGGCATCTTTGTACACATGACCAATTGAAAAAAATACTGTATATAGATAGAGGTGATGAATTAGAAAACTACTGCTATCTCAATTTCTTTCTGAACACTTATAACGGACAACCATGCGTCCAAAAAGAAGGATCCAAGCAAATAAACCAATCATTGAGTATTAGGGTTACATACAAGGAAGAGAGCGGCCATCATGGATGATGCAGAATCATTCAAAACAAAAATCATGAAACAATGCCATACTTCCCAGGACAACAATTCCCAAATGCCAACAAAATTGAAACTTATCCTTTGTAATGTGCGTCAATCTTAGTGTTGTTACAACCATGGAGAAAACTACAGGAAATAGTAAAAGAAGGTCAAAGTCTCGAAGAAAGTTTTTCAAATTTTATGGAAAATATATTGGAGAAAATCGTCGAGAATATTCAATCCTATCACGATTGCTCTTCAGTAGCGAATAAAACAACTTCTGATATGATGGGGGCTGCCATGAATGTTATTTCAGACAATGAGGACAAAGAAAAATATGAAAAAACTGAAGAAGTCGTACAATCAATAGCAGAACACAATATCAAACTTGCAATGGCAGAAAAAGGAACAACAGCTGAAAATTTATACACATAATGCACCATAAATATTGCTGAAGACATTGGAATATTTCTTGATTGTGCATGCAACACAACATACAATATCCCCTGTACAACTGCAAAAATAGGTAAGAAATCATCATCAATTTGTAAAGAAAAATAGAAGACTAATATATTACAGACCTGATAGAGCACATAGAGAAATGGAAAGACATTATAAATCTAAATCAATCAGACAATGATGAAGAAGATTTTTTGAGCAAAGACAATGGACAAAATATGATCTATTATCAAAAAAAAATCAAGTCAAACCAAGTGTATTCAGTCTTCATCCACCAAACACCAAACAAAGGGAAGTTGAACACCTACAACAACTCAACAGTGAACAACGCATGGCACATGAAATAATAATCAATATTGTTCAATCTTATTTGAATAGCACAAAAACAGCACAACTATTGATGATTATAAACAGCCAAGGTGGAACAGGAAAAACCACAATGTTAAACACAATCTCCAAAACATCACAAAATATAGGTGCAAAACACCCTTTCACCAAAATGGCTTTAACAAATGTAGCCGCAAGCCTGATAAATGGGTCTACCTTACATTCTTGGGCAGCATTGCCAGCACAAGGTAGCCCTAAAAGCAAAAAGTGGTTGACTTCACCAACAAAACAATCTGGAAACAAACACAAAAACAACGTAAAACCAATTGTATGGTTGGTGATCAACAAAATGAGCATGCTCACCACAGAGCAGCTTTGATTGCTCAGCCAGATCATTGGACATGTAAAATCTGATCAAGGAGGGCCGGATGCCACAATTCTATTTGGTGGAATAAACACCATACTCATGGGTGATTTTCATCAGTTTTCACCTGTTGGTAATATCCATAAATTGTTATATGCACAAAAACCGCCTAACTCCACATGTGCGTTGGGAAGGGTATTGGATTTAGCCATGTGACCTCACATAGCCACCTGACCACAGGGAGTGCATAAAAGCAAAGTGGACCAGCCGGGGATTGAACCCAGGACCTCTGCCTATATATGGCGGTGCTCTAACCAACTGAGCTACCAGCCCTTGTACTAATGTCAACTCATGACATGTGTTGTCTAATAAGGCTAACAGGCTTTGACCTTGACTATTCCAACAAAGGGAATGGTTTTTGTAGTTCACCACTGTAATAACTCTCCATCAACAAATGAGAATCAAAGACAAGAATTGGAGCGAACTATTGAACAGAGCAAGTACAGGAGAATGCACCAAAATTGACGTTAATTTTCTGCAATCCTTAGTTTTAACCAATGACACATGCGACATTCCAGACTTTGATGCTTCACCTTGGAACAATTCTATTTTGATAACCCCGCAGAATAGTGTGTGGAAAAGGTGGAATAAATGCGCAATTGAAAAACATGGTAACCACAGTGGGAAATAGACTTCAATTTTTTGGCTATCGACATGCCTGCTTCAGGATCACTTGATATGCTAGATCACTTTGCCATTGTTGGACTTGCACTAGAAGCAACAGAGAACCTTGCCTCAAAACATGAATTAGCTATAGGAATGGATATAATGATAACAAAAAACATATCACCTGTGAACGAGCAAGCAAACAGATCAAGAGGCAAGATAACTGATATCATACTTGATCCAAGAGACAAGTCTACAATGTCTACTGTGAATCATTATTTACCATTATCAGTCTTGTACAAGCCTTTCAACTCACCAAGCATAAATTTTCCTGGTCTTCCACCTTGAATAATCCCTCTTTTTCCAAGCAAAAGCATTTTCTACATCAAACCACACAGAAAAATCAGAAGAACACAGTATGCGTTAACACCCACAGCATCCTTCACTGATTTCAAATCACAAGGACAAACGCTGAACTGTGTAATAGTGGACATAGGAAAAACTCCTTCATTCCAGGTTTCAAAATTCAGAGCATATGTAGCTCTATCACGAAGCAAAGAAAGTAAAGACATACACCTTCTAAGAGATTTCGACAAAAATTTGGTCACAACACATCCTTCCGAGGACCTGAAAATCGAGGATGCGAGGTTAGAAATGCTGTTGTCTCTGACAAGACAAAACAACAATACAGTGGGTCGATACAATAGTAAACATCCGTGAATTATTTGTCTCTATTATTTTTGACACTTTTGTGGCGCAAGTCACCCAGCATATGACCTTGCAAGGTAATTCCCGAAACTTTCACGCCGGACAAATCCCACGTGAGTTGATTTTCGTATGGATT
Organism: Serpula lacrymans var. lacrymans S7.9; assembly: GCF_000218685.1. Lineage (NCBI taxonomy): Eukaryota > Fungi > Basidiomycota > Agaricomycetes > Boletales > Serpulaceae > Serpula > Serpula lacrymans. Next base: position 2,669,764 of record NW_006763290.1, on the reverse strand, counting down.
TCTATGGCTTTGTACTTATCGACTTCTCACTGGGCCTGATGCTCAGCAAAAAGACATTGCCAATGCTGTCTTTACTGACACTTTACATTTTCCATGGTATCTATCGCATATATAATGGGGTGATCTCATTCCTGTATACTCAGTTGTCAGCGCCACCGAAACCCCTCAGCGCTCATCGCGAGTTATTCCCAGCCCATTTGGGCATCATACTTGTGGTCGACGAGGAGATAGATGTCGAGGCCGCCACTGACACATTATTGCAATCTATAGACAATGCTGCCGTATGGTGTCACGAAGTTGGAATTCTGGATCTCACTGTTTATGACAGCAAAGGCATGGAATAACATCAGACGAGGCGATGTAATATGTTAACGATCTATTATTAGGCATTCTTATGAAGAATTCTGCAAGTGTACGAAAAACAGTGAAACCATCCCGAAACTTATCTTCAAGCTATCCCTTAAACACTTTACGATCAATGCGTATCTCGCCTGGCATCGCCAGGCTCCGGCTTGATTTCGCTGCAATGCGATCATCACAAAATACCTCATGGTTTCCAACTGGCGGTCGCAAGGAGGTCACAAAGAAGCATCATTTGCAGCAGAAGCTCCAAGCTGAACCTACCAATGCTGTCGTTGATGGCCATCAAAATATTGGGAGCTCCTCGTGTCCTAATCCTTTGACTATTCGCCTTGTTTCACCGACGTCATCCAAGCCCGCTATAGCATCTGCAGCCTGCTTGCTTGCTCGAAGCCAGCAGTCCCAGAAAGTGACACCCGTAAAGCATAAATTTCAGCTATCTACAGATGAGCTAGACTATATACTCGAGAGTAAGTTGGAGGTGTCATCTTTATACATCTCCACTAATGCCGCTTCAAAGGTCAGACAGGAGTGCCTTCTCTTGATTTTATCGTTGTGCACCATATGGATCCTCCATGCCAGAGAGCCCTTGAACTACACGGCTTTCCACCGTGGCATTTAGCTGTGACGGAAATCTTGTGTGTAACTTGTACTCGGATTCGACGGATACTCGGGCTTACTTTATGTTCTATGTAGTGTTACTCCACTTGAAAGGGACCACACCTGGAAAAAACGATCAATGCCCGCTACCCTTCTACCACTGGGCAAACAAGCGTTTTGCCGAGCACTGGATGAGTATTCCAAGACTGAGACGCGCAATGGGAAGTGAGCCTTGCTTACTGGTATCGTGACTAATCGCCATAAAGTACTACTGTTAAGATAATGCGGTGCAACAAGAGGTCGCTGTGGACATCATCAATCTTGGGAGATTTCTGCCAACTATATTAGTGTCTTACAAATAAAGTAATGGCTGACATGGTGAAAATTATTATATATGGCTATTACAACAGCAAATAAAATAAACATTGCCCTTTGGGCAGACCTGGACCCGGCTGAGTCTGATCACAGTTGGAACAGTTTAAACAGGAATTGAAATGGATTCAATACAAGTGAGGATTGTACATTATATCAAGTTAGGTTCATTAGCATTTGATGGAGTCTTTGTTCCGTACAAATGTCTGTCACTGTGTTCCCACTTGCGTGATACCACCAAATTGTTTGTGCAAGGTCCGTGAGGTTGAAGCATTGTTTGGTGTTTTGGAGGTTCTCCTGTGCCGCGTTTTCCATCACAATTATTGGACCTGTGATGTTGCCAGGAATGTGTGGGTTTTGCAGTGTGTGTGCAATAGAATTTATACCCAAAACTTCCTTTGAGCTCCCTGGCTACATATTTAAAGTGGTTGAGAACCTTCATTGTTCTTTTTTCCTGCCTAGTTGACGGTTTTGCTCCAGGTGAATGTTCCCATTGCGCAATCATTGCTGTCAAGTCAGGAGCGATCTCGTGCACTTCCTCCACAATTGTGTCACGTTCACAAGCACTGACAGTGAACAACGTACTTTTATTAACCTCTCTTTTCTGTAAGATGTTCCAACATATGTACACAAACCTGGGATCTTTTTGGAAGGGAGAATCATGCTGTTGCAGTAAGTTCCGCAACTGTTGTTCGAACAATATTTTCTGATCAGGGCAACAATTGGATTCGTTGAAACCTGCTATTCCCCAAGGATTGAGGTGTGGGAAGAGGTACATTAAGAAGCCAGGATTGCTATCATTGAGGAACTCAGAAGACACCTGCATTCCACAAACTTGCCACCGTCGAGAACACAAGCAAGCACTTGGGCTTTCATCAACTTATGATTCTGAGGAGTGTTATCACCCAAGGTGTACCCAACAGCATCCATTACAAGATTATGACCTGGAGTAATGACATCTGTAAGAGTGTTGTGGAATTCACGCAGATTATCATAGCTGGCCGTTGCTGCATCTGCACCTTGGACATTATCCATGTGGCAAATTTGTACACCAGCGGGAACAGCTTCATCTACGGCATTATCAATCCTAGCCAAATAAGTCAGCTCGAAACCACGAGAAAACACTCCATATCCCGACCATTTGGTTGCCAATTGAGATATCTATCATCCAGCCATCTTCCACGTCCCAACATTTCATCGCAGGCAAATTTGTACACCAGCGGGAACAGCTTCATCTACGGCATTATCACTCTCAGGATAAAGAGCGTCTAGATTTGTGACACTCATTGATATGCCAGCAGATGAGTACCATGAGTTGTGCTGTACAAGGAATTCAATCAGCCTCTGAACACATTGTTTAGAAATGAGAACAGGACACAGAGACATCATGTTTTCCCTAGTTGGTTTAACTTTTCTGCCAATGAACAAGGCGCACATGGCATCCGCTATTTTGTTTTTGTCAGGAGGGAGTACTTTGCACAATTTCACGGAATTCTGTGGCATAACAGCAACATTACCACAGATATATTTTTGGGACATAGCAGTATTTGAAGCAAATGTCTTAGTATAAGCTTTGTGAGCAAAGAGATAAGACAGCTTAGTAGCACTTGCATGAGAAACTCTTACAAAGTTGTGTTATCCCAGCAACCACATATATCAGGAGGGAGTTCTGGAATGCTATGATAATGAAAGTTGGTGAGGCTATCCAGAGGTTGTTTCTGTTTTTCTACAAGGGAGTGATGACAAGGCCCACATATTTTCATATAGCTGGTTTTTTGAAGATCCTCAAGTGCTCTATAGTCCAAAAGGGCTTTGTTGTATGCATGAAAGTTATAGTTTGAAGGTAATGTGCACAGAGGAAGGCATGCATTCTACAGTAGTTCAAGGGATAGCATACTAGCATGTACATGACTGAATTCTGAATCAACACAACTTCAACAACATACTGCGCAAGGCTGACATTTCTATGCATCAAAGGACATGAGATTTTGCCATTCTTGAATAATAGTTTTTTTCAACCCTGCACTGGTAAGAGGAGGAAAATCAACAGGCTCCTCTGGCATTACATGTACGGGACTAATCTGCCTTTTGACATACTCGTGGTCATATTCAGACTGGAAGGCAGGGAGAGCAATTGTACTGTGAGGAACATGTGACAAAACCGGATAAACCCGGTCTCTGCCAAAGCAGCCATTGTTCTCCATGGAGCATAGCCACCACTCCATGGAGTAACCATTGTTCTCCTAGGAGCACAATTGTACTCCTAGGAGTCATTATACTGTAGCGAGTAGCACCTCTGACTATAAGTAGTAGGGGGTTTAGTATAGGAATACTTCAGTCGTTTCTATAGCCTCTCGGGCAGCGGCTGAGTTTCACTTAGGTTTATTAGGTTATGAGCCCTGGTGCGCAAAAGCTACGCAGGAAATGATTCTTATTTGAAACGGCAACCTCGGAACCATGACCACAGCATGTGATACATCCGCATGTCCAGTTCTCACTGGACCCAACAATTTTCAGATATGGAAACTCCGGATCATCTCAAAGCTACATCGGGAAAAAGTTCTCCGGGTTGTTACTGGAGAGGAGCTTAAGCCCTCACCAGGAAAACCTACCTCCTCGGAGGATCCTGAGATCACCTGGATACTAAAGGATGAGAAGGCACATGGAATCATCCAGGACCACATCTCTGATGCCCTCCTAATGAGGACTGGAGACCTCACCAGCTCCAAGGAGTTATTTGATAAACTTGTCTCACTCCATCAAACATCCAACATTGCCTCGGCCTTCTATTCATTCCAGCAACTCACCAAATTGTCCTGGGATGGGACATCACCTATCCAGACCACATTGCGAAAATCCGGACAATTGATTCACACCTCTCCGGAATAAAACTAGGAGTTGATACCAAACTCATGGCTTTTGCTCTTCTCCAATCTCTCCCATGCACTCCTGAATGGCAAATATTTCAGTCATCAGTAATCAACACGATTGAAGAAAATAAACTTACCTTTGATGCAGTTGAGATCTGGATCACTGCAGAAGTTGCACGACAGTCAGGGAAGGCCCCTGGAGGTTCTGAATCAGCACTCAAATCCGAGGAGAAATGGTGTAACTTCCACAAAGCCAAATCACACAACACCTCGGAGTGTCGAACACTTCAGTCAGCTGAAAAAGGTCAAAGGAAGAAGGGAAAGGAAATACACAACGATAAAGGAAAAGAGAAGGAAAAGGCAAATACAGCCGAGCAATCATCTGAATCTGACTCCGAGGAGGAACAGAGTCATATTGCATTGGATCATGTACATATTTCCAAGCCCCTTGCTAAACGCATTCAAGCTTACCTTGTGTCGGAACCCAATAAGACCAAAACAACAATTGTTATTGACTCTGGAGCAACATCCTACATGGTCCCTCACCGCTCCTGGTTTGAGCCAGGAACATACCATGTTCTGCATCCTCTGAGGACAATCAGTTTTGGGGATGAATCCTCTGTAAATGCCATTGGCATTGGAACAGTAATCCTACAAGCAACTGTTGGCAAAAAGGACTACAATATTGCACTGTCAAATGTCTTACTTGTGCCAAATTTCACGTTAGCACTCGTCTCTGTCCACAAATTGTCCAAAACGGGGTTATCAACACTTTTTCCAGCAGGGTCAAATGCTTGTGAAGTTCGGAAAAAGGAGGAACTTATCCTCACTGCATTACACAAGGGAGGACTTTATCACATCCAAGCAAAACCTGAAATCAACCCGGAGTCAGCTTTTGCAGCAGTAGATGTAAATTTATTGCACAGGAGAATGGGACACATTGGAATAGACTGCTTGCAACAAATGGTTACAAAAGGACAGCTCCAGGACGTAGACACCCTTACCGGAACCCCGGAGTTTTGTGAACCTTGTGCTTTAGGAAAGATGAAGAAATTACCTTTCAAGTCCACTGGAGGAAACCGAGCCAAGCGCCCCATACAAATTGTGCACACAGATGTTGGAGGACCAATCAAACCAACTTCCAGGGAGGGTTTTCGGTACTGGATTATCATTGTAGATGATTTCTCCAAATTTCCATGGATATATTTCCTAAAACATAAAAGTGAAGCACTGGAATGATACAAGCAATGGAAAGAAGATGTCCAAACATTCTTCCGGACTCATTTGGGAGAAGAAAACTTCACTCCACTGTACACAGAATTCCTCCGGAGTGATGGGGGAGGAGAATATACTGGCAATGCATTCAAAAATGAACTCTGAGGAGATGGTGTCATCCAAGAAACTACAGCTGCAGATACTCCGGGACAAAATGGCATTGCAGAACGCATGAATCAGACATTGGCTACATTAGCAACCACTATGCTCCATGATTCCAAGCTCCCAAAGTCATTTTGGGTAGATGCCATGCAAACAGCTGCATATATCACAGCATGCAGCCCAGCATCAGGACTCCATGGAAAGACCCCATATGAAATACTGTTTAAAAGGAGAGTTGATCCAACTTTGTTTCGCCCTTTTGGATGCCAAGCATATGCCTTGATTCCGAAAGACAAAAGGCAAGGGAAGTTTTACTCCAAGGGGCGCAAAGCCATAATGATTGGCTACACACATGGAAAGCAAGCCTACAAACTCCTAGACACAGAAAAACGGATTGTGTTTTCCAGTCGGCATGTCATATTCAATGAATCCGGAAAGGTACAAAAGGATGACACTGCTCCCTGGAACACAGACACTAGCACAGATCAGTGGGAGGGACTCATTCCAGAGAATGCTCACTATCCAGACCAAAAAACATTGGAAGAGGATAATCCTGACCCTCGGATCCGAGATCTAAATGAATTGCAAATGGAACCACATCTCCAATGAGATGTTCCACAAGCAATGGAACCATATCAGCATGAAGATGTTCCAAGAGCAGTGGGGAAATACCTCCGTGGAGACGTTCCAAGAGCAGTGGGAGCACCTGATCAGCTAAGACACCCACCACAACAGTCTCTACAACCAAGACCTGAACACTGGCCATCTTCAGAACGGAAAGCCAAAGTAGAGTTACAGTCAGTGGGAGGACAAACAATACATGCTGACAATCACAGATGATTACTCTCATGAATCACATATATACCTGGTCGCCTGCAAGGAAAGCCAAAGTAGAGTTACAGTCAGTGGGAGGACAGCCCCTCAACATACAGCCAGCTGATGTGGAAAAAGTCCGAATACAGCTAGACAGCCTGTCTATTGGATCAGCTTCTGGAAGGCATACAACACCTCCAAGGAGTTATCCAACACCTCCGAGGAGTGATTCAACACCTTCAGGAGTGAGTGGGGCAACAAATACACAAATGCGTCTACTCCCTGGAGTACTTGCACAAGTTCCTAAAAGAGCAGTCATGCCTGCTGAAGTCCTAGGATTACGCAGAAGCAGTTGCCAGACCCGTCCTGCAGACAAAAACCGAGATTATCAAAGGACTCTAGATGAGGAACAGTCTCAAAAAGAGCAGCATGACAACTCCATGGAGAAACCTAACACTCCTGAGGTTCATGAAGAAACATCTGATACAGAGGAGACATTCTTTGCTGGAATAGCAAGTACCGGTCCATCTATCACAGACCTTCCAAGGACACTAAAGGAAGCCTTATCACGTCCGGATGGAGAATTATGGAAGTCTGCCTTGGAGGAGGAACTCCTAAGTCTCAATACTAATGCAGTATATGACACTGTTCCACTTCCGAAGGGAGTAAAACCCATCACATCAAACCCTGTGTTCCGGATCAAGTTTGATCAAAATGGAAACATTGAGAGATACAAACTCCGGATTGTTGCACAAGGTTTTACTCAAAGGGAGGGGATTGATTACCAGGAGGTTTTTGCTCCGGTTGCAAACTTAGAGTCAATCCGAATTATTCTAGCCCTGGCAGCAAAGTACGACCTAGAACCTGATCAAATGGACGTATCCACAGCTTATCTCAATGGAGAACTTGAAGAAGAACTGTACATGCTTCCTCCAGGGGGTGTTCCTATCCAACCTGGATACTGCTGGAGATTGAAGAAATCCATCTACGGGTTAAAACAAGCTGGTTGTACATGGAACAAAACTTTTGATCGCAAGCTCCAGGAGCTCGGTTTCACAAGACTAAATGCAGAAACATGTTTCTATGTATTCTGGGACAACAAACAAATATGCTTTGTTGTTGTCTATGTAGATGACCTCCTCCTAGGAGCTTCATCCCAAAAATTCATGGATATCACAAAAGCCAAACTCGAATCCATATTCAAAATGCGGGACCTTGGAGAAGCAAAATACATCCTCGGAATAGAAATCCAATGTGATTGTTCAAACAAAACAATATCCCTATTGCAACGCCAATACATTGACACAGTCCTGGAGCGTACTGGAATGAAGAACTGCAAACCAGTATGGACACCAATGGCCCATGGATCAAAACACCTTGCAAATGCTCCAGGGGAAGATATTGTGCAACACGAGATGCATATTGAAGGGCGTCAAGTGTCATACCTCTCAAGTGTAGGCTCCCTCATGTATGCCATGCTCGGAACCCGCCCAGACATTGCCTACGTTGTTGGAATACTAAGCAGGCATAGCTCAGCTCCAAGGAGCCATCACTGGGAAGCTGCAAAATGTGTCCTCCGATATCTGAAAGCAACCAGGGACATGGAACTACGATATGATGGCACAGATGTCTCCATGGACATGGATTTCTATGGATATTCAGATGCAGATTGGTCTGGAGACCCAGACACATCTCGATCAACATCAGGGTTTGTCTTTATCACTATCCGAGGAGCAATCTCCTGGACAAGCAAAAGACAAACCATGGTCGCTCTATCCTCCACGGAGTCAGAGTACATTGGATTGAGCAATGCTGGGCAACACCTTGCATGGCTTCGGACATTTTTTGAAGAAATTGGACATGCTCAAAATGGACCTACAAGATTGCACTGTGACAATCAAGCAGCTATCATTCTTACACGAGATCCGCAGTTCCGTGCTCGCACAAAACATATTCAACGCAAATATCATTTCATCCAAGATGACTTAGTATCAAGGGGAGAGGCAGTAATCAGATACGTTCCTACAGGAGATATGGTTACAGACATTCTCACTAAACCCCTCACTCACAAAAAACACTGGAAATTCTCTAAAGCTATGGGACTACGGTTGCACTCGAGTGGGAGTGACAAAACTGGATAAACCCGGTCTCTGCCAAAGCAGCCATTGTTCTCCATGGAGCATAGCCACCACTCCATGGAGTAACCATTGTCCTCCTAGGAGCACAATTGTACTCCTAGGAGTTGTTATACTGTAGTGAGTAGCACCTCCGACTATAAGTAGTAGGGGGTTTAGTATAGGAATACCTCAGTCGTTTCTATAGCCTCTCGGGCAGCGGCTGAGTTTCACTTAGGTTTATTAGTAGTTTCAGTTAGGTAAATAATAAAGTCATTTTTATAGCCTCTCGGGCAGCGGCTGAGTTTCACTTAGTTTTATTACGATGTGCTTCTTATATGTCATAAAGCCTCATCAAGATGGTGCCAAAAAGACCCTTTAGTCTCCATTTTTTGTAGCCTTATCCATGCAAGTAAGTCAAATGCTTGTTGAAGTCCTCTAATACCTGCTAATGTTCCAAGATATTGTTTGTGCAGCAAGATAGAAAAGGCCTTAACAAGGTGAAGCCATCCAAAGACTAGAATCATGTAGTCCATATGTTCAAAAGAGTTGAAATCTTTGTGTTTATGCCTAAAAAGTCCCCGCAGCCTGTTTACTGTCATTTGATTGCCAATCCATGGTATTACTTGCTTGGTCCAAGTATTTTTCTCTGCCTCACTGTCTATTCCTAGCTGATGGAACCATTCAGCAATAACTTTATCATTTCCCTCATAGCTTGCCTCTTCAATATCAGCTGTGCAGAGTATATATTGCTTCACAACTTGTTCTGGCCCACAAGGTAATTCTTCAACAGGTGGTGGTGATTGTAAATTTTTATCATTGCAATGGGGATAGTCCAGAAATCCAGGGGAGTCCAACAAGACTGATATTACATGGGAGATGTACTGATTTTTTATCCTTTGATGTGCAAAAGGATCTTGTATATGTTGGAGAACAGAACAATCATACATAGAACTTCACCTGGTTTCTGTTTTCTTGATTACAAATCTATCTACATAGCCACTTACATTGCATCACATGGTTAACTGCCTTAGCTTTAGCAAGCCAGTTAATATGTGAGTAACAATTATGCAAACACTATAGAAACATATTATTAATTTACTCTTGTCTAGTTTGCCAGCTCACAGTATACTGACATATAAGAAACCTCAGCACAATGGATCTGGAACTTGTGGTTGGCTCCAGGTGGAAGTGTGGCCTCATTTGGAAGAATCCACACTGTTGCAGCACAGCCACTCATGAAGTGACTCTTGTTGTGCAGTTGCTATGAGAACACTCACATAGGTATGTTGACATTGTCACGGGATACAATCCATGGTGACCATTGAATTTTAGCCCCCACTTCCTGCATAGCACAGGATGATAACTCTACATAAGTATTTGCTGTCCATTTGTGGCTCATCACAATGCCAAGAGCATGAAGAGCATCAAATGCACGTGCCGACAACCCACATTCCTTCAGGTATATGGCCCACAATTCAGTGATTTGTGCACAGTGGTGTGACCGTGTGTACTGAGCTTGTGAAATGAGGTGAAGTTTTACCTATTTGTCTGACATTAGCCGTTTCTAACTGGATGTTAGATTCCTACACCTTATGCCGAGTTAACGGAGGTGCAAGTCTCAAATCAAACAAGTAGCGTCAAATAGTGATGTTGAGAGGTAATCAACAACTAGAGAATGTATGTACTTGGGTGGTGATATATATATGTTTCTGAAGGTCAGCCATGAGGCGCTGACTGATGTACTGTGTCATAGTCTAGAATTGGTCAGGTGACTTATAAGGTCATGTGACAAGATAAGATAAATACTGCTATCATAATAATTATGTGACAGTAAGGTCATATAATGAGATAAGATTTGGAAGGTTAGAGATTGGATAAGGGTTCAAATTGTGGCACCGGATAAGACCCGCACATACCATATCAGGATCCTTGTGTGTGTTGCGTGCACACTGCTTAGCTGAATATGTTGTTCCATCTAAGATGCTTCATAAGACTAAGACTGATGCACTGTTTTTAACCTTTTCTATTAATGCTTCAAAATTAAATATTGTCAGGATAGCTCCTCTGGTGGTGAAACGAAATAAGGAGCAAGGTGTTCATTTTATATTCAACTGAGTTTCTGACACATTGTGCCGCAAAGCTGTCCAATATATGTGAGGCAACGTTAAACTATAACAAAATCAATACCCGTCTCCGACTGCACTTGCAGGGAGTAAGAGGTTCAATGAGCTTGAGGTCAACAGATGCTAGTAAATATAGCAAGTAGAGGACTTGGGAGTAAACTCAAGGATTTTGGTTGAGGAGTAAAGCGGGTAAAGCAAGTAATAGAAAGCTAAAGAACTATACATGAGATGTGTAGGGTTTATATAGCTAACCGTCCGTCCCTCAGATCGAAAAAGGTATAAACAAAAAGTAATCTGAGGAATAAATTAACCAATAAGAAAAAGGAATAACTATTGTACAACTTTGAATGATTAATCAGCAGGTGAGAGAGTTGTACTAATAATAGGTGTTGTCATGCATGTTCAGGAACCGTATCCTCATGATGAGGTATGATCCTGGCTAAAGTGTCTATTAGTATATCCAGGCACTGATGGGGCTTGGAGCTGGTTGGCAAGATGCCTACTACCAGTCCCTACCCATTGTGCTGGCTAGCTGGGAGTGATGCCCAGTCTCTGATCTGTGATATAAAGTGGTAGTGATGGTTGAGAAAGCCTGTGAGGGCTATGAGAAGTAAAATAGCAAACAATACCTCTAGCCCTAGAGCTAGAGGTGTAATGGGAAAAGTGTTTGAGAACCAAGACATAGAGAAGATAAGAAAATAATAAAATGGTCCTTACAATATACAGCATGCACCTGCCACACATTTGCCCTTGATATGGTTTTGTGGTGGCTTGTGTCAGTGCAGGAAGATTTGGGGTAACTCTTCACTCATAAGAAGAGATGTGCGGCTGTAGCAGATAGAGTCATTGGTATGACAAGTGGTGTCACCTCCCCAACTGAGAGCATTGAGAAAAAGTGGGAGATTTATGCCTTCTGCACAAATGGCTGCCAATATATTTAGCATTTTTGGGGCAAGCTCTTGCCCCTCAAGTCTGTTTTTGAGTCTACATGTCTGCTTGAGCTGGAGTGGGGGATCTTAAGATGAGAGCCCTTCATCTTCTGATTTGGACACAGACAAAAGTTTAGCATGTGTAGTACTGCCAGAGAACAAGCATCCAGAACAGTCACAGCTAGCCTGGTTATTGTCCTTATCCTTAAAGGACTTGAGCTCAAGAAATTCCTGGTTGTTGTTCATTAAGCACTTCTACACTACACTTTGTGGTACAGAGTAGACCTACCCCCTTCTCTACAAAATCAAAATGCACCCAATCCTAGTAGGTACAACTGCATATGCAAATCTTACATGTTTTTTTGCCTCAGATTTGACGACTGTCTACTGGAATCTGGAGCCAAGATTAGATGGGTCTATGCTTGACGCCTTTGACTAACATGTGATAGCCAATATTATGAAGCTTCCATTTATCTGAAAATCCTGTTGGCTTGTAAGTCAAAAATTTAAAGATGACTTATACAAACAAGCTAACAAATAGTACTCAATTATGAAAAACCAGTGCTAAATATACCACTAAATTGGTATTCCTACAAATTGGAGACATGCACAATTAATTATGTAATTGAGTCTTCCAGTTCTCTCATGTTGATAACATGGAGTCTCCTCAGATTATGATCTTTCAAGGTTGATGAGGTTGTTGGTAAGTACATCAATAATCTTTCAACTCTACAGTGAAAAAGCTAACCATCTTTTAGAATATATGGAGGCAAGGTGATTGGGGGGAGAGCTGGAAACAAAACCCAGGTCCAAGTTGTACATGAAAGAACCTTGGTTACTATTTCGACCCCCTTTCACGGTGTGACATTCTCTTTTACAATCCTACCATTGACAATACTGTCTGAGAGTGTTACAATTGACGTACCAGCACCTACTTACACTTCACTTTTTTGTACTTATACTTTTTATTTTTCCAAGTCACATGACCATTTACTTTACTTTACATTTTCGGACCTTTCATAGTCACATGACCAGTCATGTGACACAACACCTGACCAGTGTCTAGACTCATCATGTGACCGGTCACATGCTAGACATCGGACTTTAAACTTTATTTACAACTGTACAGTACCCCATGTATTTTAGTATATATACAGAAGCAATACATGGGGAGGGACTCAGTGAGTCCTCCTGTTGTCTAGCACAACAAACCCATTGAAACCTTAGGGGGTGATCCCTTCTTCTCTTCTCTCTTATGCTTGTCTGAGTTGTGCGCCAAAGTAAGAAACTCTTGGTCGTTACAGAGAGTCAGTGGCAACTCCTTCTTTACTGAATGTTAAACAATTACTGTAACAACTACAGTTTTTATACACTAGTGCACAACAAACCCAAGCAGAGTTGGGTGAGTCGGTTGACTACCTTAGGGACCAGGTTAGTTGTTGGTAGACAACAAGAGGACTTGCTGAGGAGTCTCCTTGATCTATTGGGGTATATATACTACTACAGGGTATTTGTACATGTGTACTATACAGTTGATAAAGGGGGTGGCTGATAATGTTGTAGGGCACAACACTTGTGACCAGCCCCACCATGTGAGAGAGCTGTAACTGAAAATACAAGGAAGCTGTATAGCATGAGAAAATTAAAGTACAAGTGGAGTTTGAAAATAAAGGAAAGTGCCACATGGCACAAGTGTTCAAAGTGAGAAAGAAAGTTGAAGGTCTGAAGATTGTGTACTGTAGCAATCACTGTTGGTGCATATGGGCTGGGATCTGACTATTTTTTTAAAATTACAGTCAAATAACGGGCCTTTCTTTTACCTGGAACATCAGCACGGTGGTAGCAGTAATGTATTTAAAGCATTGACAGAAAAAGTGGTGAACAGGTACATAATTGGTATTGTAAGGATTGGCTATGTACTAGAATATCTTGAAAGTCCTGTGTTTATATGTTGTTGGTAGTGTCCCATCCAGGCCAGTGTTTGTAAAGTCAGTCTAGTAGACACCAGAGTTGTTGCAGGTCAGGTATTCAAAGATACTGGGTCGAGGTTCGGCCGACATTGTGTATTTTCAGGGCCTGTATGGCGTCGGGATCTGTAAGAACAGTTAGATTGACTTCGATGTCCGCATATCAACTCCGCCTGGTAATGCAAGTATGATGTGGCATCTAAGTAGCATTTTTCCTGGAAGGACTCCCAGATTTCCGACATTTTACTGAACGGTTGACAGCAGATTTTTCAATGTTTTCGATATTGAAAGGGGCCAGTTCTAGGGCATGCGTAAGTAGAAATTGTGTCGCATGCTTGGCTTTTGTTACCAGTGTATTTCCAGGTTGCATCCACGGTCCAGAAACGTTTCTTGTCCTTACATGAGTACCAGTCGATGAAAATTCTGAATTCAGTGGGGTCTTGTCATGTCAGAATACCTTATTTCTTAACACTCATATTCTCATCTATAGTATGGCGTTTCGACTCCCAAGAGTGTTGTTGCCAAGTCACCAGAAGAGGCCTACGATGTAGCCCAGGGGTTCGGTAAGTGTTCCGGTCGAACATGTTTGCCATCTTTTATGGGTGCATAGGCAATACTCCACTTGTCATCAAGGCTCAGGTTCTAGCTGGTGGTCGTGGAAAGGGCAAGTTTGAAACCGGATTACAAGGGGGCGTACATTACATTAACAGGTTAGGATCATTATGGACGCTGCGTTAACTAGGCGGCTGACTCATTTCAGTCCTGAGCAAGCAAGAGAATATGCCAGCAGGATGATCGGTTCCAAGCTCATTACTAAACAAACTGGCGCTGGTGGCAGAATTTGCAACGCTGTATGTTTGTTTCTTAATAATACAGACGAAGATTACACTGATTTGTATATCTTTAGGTTATGTTTGCTGAGCGGCATGAGTCCTCTCATGAGTACTATGTAGCAGTGCTCAACGACCGTGTGTCTCAAGGACCCATTCTCATCGCGTCAAGTCGTGGCGGCATGAACATCGAGGAAGTCGCAGAGAAAGATCCTGGAGCAGTGGTTGTGACCTCCATTGACTATGAACAAGGTATCAATAAGGATGATGCACTCAATATTGCAGACAAGATCGGGATCAAGGCTCCTCGTGCTAAAAAGCAGGCAGCTGATATATTTATAAACCTCTATAAGATTTTCAAAGACAAGGATGCAACTCAAATAGAGATTAATCCCATGACAGAGACAGTCGATGGTCAGATACTATGGTGTGTGCTTGTCTTGCGTTTTCAAAGCTAGTCACACATTTAATATACCCTAGTATGGATGCCAAATTGGCTTTTGATGATAACGCAGAGTTTCGACAAAAGGATATTTTCAAATTGCGCGACATTTCCCAGGAAGAGCCCTCTGAAGTGGAGGCCCAGCAAGCAAATCTCAACTTTATCAAGTTGGATGGTAGTATCGGGTGTTTAGTCAACGGTGCTGGCCTGGCCATGGCGACTATGGATGTTCTGTCACTGCATGGCGGGAATCCAGCTAATTTTCTGGATGTTGGAGGGTAGGCATTAACACACTCTTGTCAATGAATATACACAATACTGATAACTACTGTACTAGGGGTGCTACCCCCGATACGGTAAAGAAAGCTTTCGAGATTCTCTTGGGTGATCCAAAAGTCAAGAGCATTTTCATCAACATTTTCGGAGGTATCATGAGATGTGACTACATTGCAGAAGGAGTGATCAGAGCTACCAAAGAACTCTCTGTAGGCATACCACTAGTCGTTAGGCTCAAGGGTACAAAAGAGGTGGAGGCAAAACGGTGTGTTTTCGTTTGGTACCCCTGATCAATACCCATGTTCATCGCTTCTAGGATGATTCAAGAATCCCAACTGAAAATAATTCCTTTTGACAGTTTGGATGAAGCTGCTGATAAAGCCGTAGAATTAGCTCAGAATTAGAATAAGTTCATGTTTCGTGCCGACAAATATCAGTATTTTCCGTCGCTTCGTTTTGTAATACTTTGCACTGCACTTTTGGGGAAAATGATGCTGACTTTGCCTTGTCAAAAACCTATGTTATCAGTGAATTCCTGGTCCCACAGTGACCAGGTTTGATCCATCGCATTCCCCGTCGCAACTCGTTTAGGACCGACTTCCGATTTATACTTGTTTGTTTTTTCTTTGGTGTCACCTGATTTTTGGTACGCTTCTACATATACTGCTACATGTTGATTTCTCTACTTCACCTGAGAATCACCTCATCCTTGGTTGTGTCTGAGTACTGGTTGTAATCAGGTTGTGTTGTTGACATATTGTTTGCAAATCTGAACAGGACATTGAAGGGGGGAGTACAACAGTTTGTTTGAGACAGTGGTACTTAAAGATCTTTTTATTGGTGTTTAACAGTGAAGAATGTCCTGCACTTTCTTTGTGTTGAATTGGATGGATGCTACCTACATGAACATATTTGTGGTGTCATTGCTATTACTTAGTCAAAAGTGTATAATGTTATGATAAATCATCAATGGTGGCGAGGGACATGGCTCCCTACACTGCCAATTCGCCAAATGCTTCACTGAAGCTTTTGACACCACTGGCCTCTAAAAGTGTCCCTCCAATGTTTGTAATCATAATTTCGTCTAAATGCTGCAAAGCTGCATGGAGTTAATAATGCCAAGCTCTTTTCTAATGGGTTATAGTGCGTAGATAAAAACCAAAGGATATGATAATCTTGTTCCAGAAATATTACTATTAGGCCAGAATCAAGGCTTTGTACTGATCAATTATATGCTGTGAAAAATATCACCAAAATTGTCTGTGAAACCTTTCCCGAGCACATTTTTTGTTATATATGAGCAAAAGATTCAGATGTTCTCTGTCAAAGCCTCATCACATCATTTATATATTAGTTAAGCTTTTAGCCTCTGTCAAGGATTTATTCCACTCTAAGGCCACTGTAAAATCAGACAGACAATATTTTTTGCAAATAAAACAGCATAATCATAGCTATTACACAGAATCATGTTACAGACATAGTAAACTAGCAATCACGTTGAATATATTACCATACCAGCTTTGAGTTGATAGCTTTTTGTCATTCAGTGTAAACTGTGTTGAGGGGAGGAGCAATCTTAGGAGGCCTTCCATAGATTTCCATATCAGTCTGAAGACATTCAGTGAAAAAACTGAATCAGAAAAAAAAGTATGGTACACATACTCCTTGACTTTATATTTGCATTCTTCATCAGTTGCTGATTTGCTACCAGCGTCTTCTCAGACTTCAATGAGAAGTTCATCCAGAAAAGTCTAGAATTGGTTACTTTTCCACGCCCTATCTGTGGCCCGTTGTCAATGATGAGAACTGTTGTTAGAAAACCACACACAAAACAAAGTAACACACAATCCTCCCAGATTCCACGGAACTTGTTTATGGGTTTTGCCTCCTAGAACAGTGGGTGCTCTGGTTGTTCGTGGGGTGGTATGTATGACGATCCTTCAAAGTAAAACCCAGAGATGTATGGGTGTGGGTTTTGAGGAGGAGGGATAGTTGAACTATAGAAGATAGGGGCTTTTTGAGATGAATATAGGATGAGCACTACCTTGCTAATCTTAGCACAAGGTAGGTTTGAGAATGACAAGATAACGAGGTTCCCAGTGATAGCAGGCTCCTGACGCACAAACTGTAGTGCTCAGAAGGACTCTAATTGAAAGGGATGACAATCACTTTCAAAAGTGACAAGTAACAATGACAGCAGTCAACAGTAGTAACAGTGGGAAGTGTTGTGACTACACTGGATCACAAGTAGCAGAGTAGTGAACTTGAGATTTAGAGAAGAAGTCTGGATTGGATTTCTTGTTTTTTTTTTTTTTACAAGGTAGAATACAGGGGTTTATATAGTAAAAGAAAAGTAGGCTATGCACAGTATAGCTGTGCAAAAAGAATGAGAAAGAACATGAAGGAAGGAATGTATGCTGACAAATCTTGCATAGGTAGTACAGGATAAGATTGTCAGAAAAAGGAAAAGAAAGGGATAGAACAATGAATGCTGTGAGTAATGTCACAGGTTTGTACAGCCATAAAGTAAAGTCCAATAGCAAAAAGAGAGCAGGAAAATCATGATGTCATGGGAAGATGCAGTAAAAAAAAGGGCAAGGCAAAACACTATCAGTATCAACACAGTTCCTTTATTGTCAGTCAGGCATTCCAAAAAAATATGTGTCCATAAAAATGATTCAAAAATCAAAATAATCGCACTGCAAATGAATGTTCTGCTGAAAAAAAAGAAACTGGAGCCACCAGTCCACCACCTAGTCCAAATCCGACGGTTCCATGGCCTTACCAATGGACTGGTTGTGTTGGACCACCTGGACAAACGAAGGAGGGAGAGCAGTAGTTCCAATTTAGAACAAGTGAGTCCCAGGCAGCGTGTGGTAGGTGTAGCTGTAGTGAAGACAATGGATAAAAGATAAGTGTACCCAAGTGAATGGGACAGCAATGAACATGGGTGACGCAAGGGGAAGAAACTTGTGCACAGTATACTGCATTCAAGCAGATAGTTCATTGAACCTTTACAAATATCAACATATATTGTAACGTAATACGTCTATGGTATTACATTGATAAATTGATGAGAAATAAAAAAAGAGACTACTAAAATGGTAAAGGACAAAAATATAATCTGATAACAAAAACACTCTTGGTAAAAAGGGTGAGAATTGGGGAAAAATCTACTTGCCAGTGATAGATAAAGCCAGTCAGAATTTCGGGATACACCACATTGATGGTATATCTGTCATTTGAACCATGTGGAAATAGCACATTCATTTTCTCTCCTGAAGTGCAGCGAGACAATGCAACATAACATTGCCCATGTGAAAACACTAGAACATGTAAATCCAGCCCAACCTGTGTCACTGATTGACCTTGAGACTTGTTGATGGTCATGGCAAAGGCAGCACAAACAGGGAATTGACGATGTGATAGCTTGATGGGCAATTCTTCTGATGAAGGTTCCAATGTGAGGCGTGGAATAAAAGCTATTTTTCCTGCATGTTTTCCTCCCAAGACATGGCACTTCAATACTTTTATCTTCATCTCTATCAAAATCATGTGTGTTCCATTACAGAGTCCATTTAGGGGATCAATATCACGGAGGAGCATAAGCGGAAGACCATATACTTGCAAGGAGTTCAAGAATTCCACAGGATAATATTTATGTCCCTTTCCAACCACTTACAGAGCTGCTAACTCTTCTCCAGGGAATTTTGTGAGCATTGCTGAATTAAGGTAACTAATATCATCATTTTTTTGTGGAGAGGATGGTGCAGTGGAGGAAATAATGGTCATCTTTGTCTCCATTTGCAATTCCAGGATAGGTAGTGTTGACTAATGAGTCTATGGTGTTTTCTGGCATAAGCATGTTGGCGGGAAGCTCAATAGTCCCATCTCCTGCAATTCCACAATCACCACCAACATCCAGGGCCAGCTAGAAGGAGCAAAGGCACCCAAGTGACCTATGCTCCAAATTCTTTATATTGTGTACAAAAAGTGTGTGGTTGTGTTGGGATTTGATAAAGCCAAGGGGTTAGCAAAGGTTACAGAGAGCTTCGCATACCACTGTTTACCAGCTTTTATCAATCTGTATAATCCTTCAATGAGCTTGCACACTTATCCTTTTTGTTCTGCTTTTCGATAATTTTACGGCAGGTACATGTATATATATCCTCATCAATGGTAGCATTCAAATAGGCACTTTTAATGTTTATATTTGATGTAGTAGTTCCCAGTCCTGGGCAGCAGCATGAGTGAGAATAAGTCGGATGGTTGTCAAACATGATACTGCCAAATAAGTCTCTTTGTAGTCGACACTGTACTGCTGCTTGTTGCCACTTTTGACTAACCAAACCATGAATTTTAGGATCTTGCCCTCAGGACTGCGTTTTATTCTGGGCACATAGTAACATCTTGTGAAGGTGTTGTTTGGCAGCACTTTGACAAGTTGCCAGGTATGTAGATTTTTGATTTGTTTTAATTTCTTGTTAATAGCATCCAGCCATTTGGCTCTATATGGTCCTCATAGCACGTTGGCCATTATTGGTGTGTCTCTATCAAGTTGAGCATCTGGATCTGCAGCTAGAAGGCAGGTGCTTGTGTAAGCATTTTTGTTGCTACTTTCATTGCCTGACTCAGCTGATTTGATCACAGCGGTTGATGCAGCACTCTATCCTTTGTGCAAAGCTCTATAGTAGCCTGGTGGTTTCAATTCTGCATGCCTAGGATGTTTGCAAGGCTCAATAGCAGGTTCAAAGGCTTTGGATGGAGGATTTGGAGGGATCAGATGGTCATTTGGGGGTGGATGGCGAGTTGATTTAGTGGATGAGGCTGGATGGCTGGTGGCACAATCAGATGAGGTTCAAGATGACGTTGATAGGCATGATCGAGAGGAATCAGTAAGTCTTCAATAGCAATATTTTCATGCATGGCTGATGAGTTTGTTTTGATGCTAGGTTGATCTGAATGATTGTCAAAGATTGAGAAGTCGCCATTGAGGGTGTTAGCGGGAGCAAATCACTTGTTTGGGTTGAATTTGAAATTATGTTTGATGGAAACGGTACCTTGATCAGATCTGAGGATTCTGATTTTGACTTGGTTCTTTTTAGTTCCTATACTTAAACATGACCTTGTTCTTTGTTGCAAGCAAGCATAGGTGGGTCTCTCTGGTATAATTGTCGTAAATGTTAACATATAACTTTTTCCTTTGATGTCCTGGACTGCAGCTGGGCCTCAAACATCTGAGTGGATCTGTTCACCATAGGATTTGGCTCGGGTCTGACTGACCTTAGGAAATGGTATTCAGGTAGCTTTAGCATGTATGCATGGTTCACAGAAGACTGCCTTTTCAGAGGTATCGAGGTTTATGCCTTCAGCTAAGCCAGATTTTATGAGATGTTTTAGGGAGTTATGTGATATGTGTCCCATTCAACAATGTACATAATTGGTTGATTGTGAGAGTCGTTGTGAAGTAGGCCCTTTGCTTTGTAGTGCTGTTTGCTGATGGTATGTGATATATGTTAGTTTTGGTGAAAGCAGAAAGAATGAGATGAAGTATGAGAATATAGATATTAAAAAGAAAAACATAATGAGAGTGAATGTATAGTACTAAAAAATACATCAAATAACCATGTCATGGTTTTGGCAAACTACATATGACTCAGATACCTCACCACCAACTCAGTTCTGGTATGTGAAGGTCCTAGGTATCTACCATTCAAATGTCCTATATGTAGGACCAGGAATGACTATCCAGCCTGCTGCCTTAATTTTCTGGGGCTAAGAAGGTATGAAAAATCCAATTCCATGGTCTCTCTTAACTCATTATCAAGGCTCTCATTTTTATCCATGGATGATGGAGATGCTTTTGAGTTGATTGACCAGCAGACATTATTCGTGGTTGTCACATAATGCCAAATTTCTCAATGGGAAAGCTCCACCCTGATGGTATTGGATTATCTCTATCAGCCAAAGATAAAGGAGACTACAAAGTTTACTTAGTTAATCAGTGCGTAGGATATAGCCATACTCTCATCACACAATGTTGCTAATCATTGACCTATAGATTTGTAGACCATGATATTTTCATGCATCATTACTGGGGCTTAGCACCCGGTCATGTCTACACAAAAGACTCACCAGCAACCACCAAGAAGATGCAGGTCCCAGCTAAGCTGCCTACAAATAAGGTGTATCGAAGAGGGCACCTGCAATGACCTTTTAGAGAGGAAGAATTCTGATGAAGGTTCAGATGTCAGTAATAACAATGCCAAGTCATAATTTGATGAAGAGTATATTGATATGTATGGCAAGGACTTACTAGAGGATTATGGACACTTTGATTGATTCTTTATCTGTGCTGTCTTTGGTTTGGATTCTGTGAGTTAAATCTTTGATTTTGAATTGGCTAGCTTGTTACATGACATGTTGTAAGATATTGTAGTTACTGACTTGGCCTTGATAGTTAATGCTCAGACTGATGAGCTATTACAGGACATCATTGTACAGGCATAAGATTGTAGCCATGTACCCTTCAGCCCATAATCCTTAAGGGAACCAGTAATGCTAGATATACTCTGATAATTAGACAACACTCGGTTATAAACTCTGTGTAACGAGGCTGAAATCCGAATCGATCCAAATGATACCCATCCAACCAACCTGGCGCTAGTCCAGACTCCAACCACTTGGCGGGGTGTTCTCCTACATCCTAGTGTAGCCACATTTGATTACATAATAAATACTTCTCCAAAGTTTTATCAAAACTTTAGTGTTGAGGATAACACCCCAAGCCGACTGGAAAACTTTGCTGTGGCTGAATATTTAGGTCTATTTGTTCACCCTGTAAGAAATGGTGCTCCTGCCAAAAGAAGACCAGCCATACGGAGTAGCATAATAAAAGTTACCAACACCAAAATTGGTAGGTAAGTTTGAACATGCAGAGTCAACGTGTAGGGGGAAGAGACAGTTAGAATGGCACACTTTTCAAATCCTTTAGACAGCTCAAATGATCTCGGAGGGTATCAACAACATCTTGTACATTTTAAAACAAAATAATACTACTTTGTCATCACTTCTCTATGAAATCCTTAACAGTTAATCTTTTACTCATTGTGGCACCCAAGAAATGATTGTCCAAGAGGCTGAAGACATCTGTAGAGTCTTGAAAATGGTTGAAAGATGTGGACTTACTTTGAATGCTTCGTCAGTGGCTGATTTGGCTGTCAGACAAATAGCAGGGATATTGATGTCTTTTAGCTCATCCGCATTTTTGTCCCCAAGGATATTGAGTGGTGTAATAAGGATCATGACTCTGTCATGGAAGAGCAGAGGGATCCAGAAGCACAATGTTTTTCCCTGAGCCTGTAGGAGAAATAGTAATGACGTCTTTTGCCTCTAGCTGAGCCCGTGCAGAACAGATTTGCCAAGGGCAAGGCTGAAACCCAAATGTTGAATATACAGTTGCTGATATCTCGTCGATGCTAGGAATGATATTTTGTCAAGAAGACATCAATGATGCTGGCTCAAGAAGGCAACTGTGGTGGAAAGAAGTCAAAGTTTACGCAATGTGATACATGGTCTCTGCTTCCTATGGCTGGTCTTCTTTTGGCAGGAGCACCGTTTCTTATAGGGTGAACAAATAGACTTAAATATTCAGCCACATCAAAGTTTTCCAGTCGGCTTGAAGTGTTATCCTCAACACTGAAGTTTCGATAAAACTTCGGAAAACCATTTATTATGTAATCAAATGTGGCTACACTGGGAAGTAGGAGAACACCCGCTGAGTGGTTGGAGTCTGGCACTAGTCGTCAGATCACGCTCACTGCTCATGCAGACTCTATACCTATCCATTCTTTATTACTGTGTTGTCCTCATGGCCAGTCGTTAGCTTTGTATTTGCACTTGTTAGCTTGCTGATCCTCGTTATTACCATAGTTGTATAAGACCCACTGTACTTGATAGTGATCTGCAGCTTTGAATTCTAGACTTACACCAGTTACTATTGTTGGACAGATGTTGCAATCCGGACCCTTTATGCTCTTGGGCCTCTACAGGCTCTATAATCATTGTACAACCCCATAAAAATTTGTCAGAGGTAGAATAGAATGTAACAAACCATAATGTAAAAGAATTTTGTGAATACTCTACCTCTAGCAATAACAACAGACCTGACACTACAGTCTTGACCTCCAAAAGTGTGAAATTTGAGGCCAAGAGGGCTAAATTGGGGCAGATTGTGTGCTGGGAAAGTCACAAAAATTTCTAAAAAATGTCAACGGGTAAACCCCCACAAAGTCCGATGTTTAGCATGTGACCAGTCATGGTGAGCCTAGACACTGGTCAGGTGATGTGTCACATGACTGGTCATGTGACTATGAAAAGTCCGAAAATGTCAAGTAAAGTAAATGGTCACATGACAGGTCATGTGACTTGGAAATAGTAAAAGTAAAAGTACAAAAAGTGAAGCATAAGTAGGTGCTGGTATGTCAATTGTAACATTAAGGCACCTGCAGATGGAAGAACAAGAAGAAATTGTGACTTCAAGACCCAAACAGGCAATCACGCATCAAGATAATCATTGAAGCTCCGCTTTGGCAGGCTTGGTGTCACACACAATGATTGTTTGCTCTTATCAAGCCCACTCCTCTCAGGCTCACTGTCATCGATTCTCTTGCCGCCAATGGCCCCCATTCGAAACAAACGGCAACTTCAGCGGGCCTTGCCTTCTCACTGTCACTCACCTTCTCGCCAACAGCCCAACATTGAGGAAGATGACCTCGAGAAACACATACAAGCCGCATGTGAGGCAACAAACAATGGGATTGCCAAAAACCTCAAGGCAGCCTGTTGGGACTTGGGCATCTTGAAGCACTACTACACGGCCCTCAAGAGGTTCAAGGGGAAGTCTGTTCCGTTCAATGAGGCTCATGTCCAATGCCAACATCTGAATTCTGCACAAGACAAAGTGTTGTTGGAGTGGATTATATTTTTAGGTAATACTGGATGCCCCCTCTGCAAGCAAACAATATCACCATATGTCTACAATATGTGCCAAGTATCCTTCAGAGAAATGGGTCCGACTTCCTCAAGAAACACAAGGATAAGATCACCTCATGTCGCCCTTCAACTATTGATCCCATGCAGGCTCAAGCCTTCAACCGCAACATCGTCCAGGATTTTTTTGAGAAGCTTGACAAGGTCTAAGGAGAACAAGATTCCATGGGAGAATGTGTATAATATGGATGAAAAGGGGATCCAGCTTGGAGGCGGTCAAAAGTGGAATGGCCACCATTTTTTTTTCTCTTACAATGACCAACAAAACTATGAGATCCATGGTGGTACCCTGGAGCTTGTAACAGTAATAGAATGTATTTCTGCAGTCAGGTAGCAGCATCCCCCCTGGATTTATCTTTGCAGGAACAACAATTGATCCAGAATCATGTGATGTTCACCCCGACATTTCGTGAGTTTATCAACTTTTATATTTGATCTTCCACTAACAAAGCTTAGTTACATCAGAAAATGGATGGACTAACAACTTCCTTTGCACCAAGTGGTTTAGAAAAACATTTATTCCACAGACACGCGCCTAACACCAGACTGGAAAGCCCATCCTCCTCATCTGCAACGGCCACGGGTCTCACATAACTGTGAACATGATTGAGCTCGCGGTGGAGAATCAAATCCACCTACTTTTTCTTCCTCTGCACACCACCCACCACCTCCAACCTCTTGATGTTGGTGTATTTGGTCCCATGCAAAAGGCTTGGTACAACTGCTGCAAGTTGTACACAGCAAGGACAGGCGAAGGAATTTGTCAACACCATGCCGTCAAAGAATACTGGGAGGCATGCAAAGGAGTATTTGTAACTAATACCATTTTACAGGCATGGCACAAAAGTGCGCTCTGTCCCCTCAATCCTGGTTTATTCACTGCGGCTGACTATGCACTGAGCGCTTCAACTTCAACAGCCAACCACGCCCCACTGTCGTACCCGGATACTTTCCCTGATGGCTGGATGGATGGTACCTCGTTGTATGACCCAGATTATGCTCCCAATGATGCAGCTCCGAGCCCAGACTCAGACATAAGTTCTGAGGGAGCAGGGGATTCCGATGATGGGTCAGACTCCAGTATCTGTGAGGATGAGGGTGAGGATAGCAATGTCAACATGGGCAGCAGGGACGCTAATATTGCCAGTGGGGGCAGCACCAGTGGCTCTTTCCCCTCCTCTTGTTCCAGTTCATGTGCAAGCACTCCAGGGGCCATGTTAGTCAAGCTGCACCCCACGTCCCTGCCCATAGCAAAGTCAAAGAAGAACCTCGTCGCAATAATCCACAAGCTTCAAGTAGAGCGTGATGAGGCGCTATGGGAACGGGACACTATGCAGGGGCATAGTGTCTTTATGATGCACGAGTTTGAGCATGTGAAGGATTGGTTAAATTTGGTGAAGGGCTGGGGGAAACAAAGGAAGGGGTTATGGGTGCACAGTGAACTCTTGACGAGCGCAGAGTTGCGTGCCAGGCATCTTGCTGAGGAGGAGGCTCACAAGGAAAAGGAACGGAAGGCAGCAGAAGCAAAGGCAAATAAGGATGCAAAGGCAGCTGAGCACCAGGTGCAAATGAGCTTGCTGGATGGGACTGAGGTTTTCAATGGAGCGCTCATGTGGCAAGACAAAGCCGGACCTCCAGCTCATTGCCGCAGCGCTCAATCTGAGTGCTGATGGCAAGAAGCAGGAGGTCTTGGATTGCATCAAGATGCATTTCCAAGAAAATCCTGACCTGGAGACTCACAGCCACTTTTCAGGCTTATTCGGGGCTTGTACACAAAGACAAGCACTGGCCCCCAATGGGCCCCAAGGCGTTACTCCCCCTCTGCCCCCCTCCACCTCCTCACTACTATCTGACAACTTATCCTTGCATGTCAGCCCCTCTCAAGCAGGGCCAAGTTCATATCATCACAGCCATATCTATGCATCATCCCCCGGGCCTCCCAGCCAAATGTCGTGCGAGGCTATGAGAAGACTAATAGAGAATATTTCTCAGTCTTATAATCAAGAGACTCATATTAAATGATAATCTACCTAATAGAGAATATTTCTAAGAGTGTAAAGTGAGTATAGAGATAGAATGTGGACTGTAGAATAACCAGACATACCTCAGTCTTATAATCAAGAGACTGAGGTTTGTGTAATGTGGAATGCTACGAGTTTTGGAATAAGTGTGGGAATAATTTGAGCTTATGTAATGTGATGAAAAGCGGTCAATCAGAGAATAAAGGATAATGTATGGATAATGATGAAATAGAACATAGAATGTTAATATGCTATGAATAAAATATGCCAACATGTCGTATCTCCCAGGTCCTGCGTTTCTCACTGATCATCATGCAATGTCACCATTCTCTCCCTTTCATTCATCTAACTCGAGTTACTATCAAAACTCGTCATATTTTATACCTACAAACTTTACATATAATCATAACAGCATGTCTGATAAGTAGCTAAATACAATTTTGCTGGCTTCACTTCCTTGCACTCAACATTGAAAACTCGCACCCACACCCGCATCTGAACTTGTCATTCTTTTCGATAGTTTGGCCGAACATTGCCGACAAGCTCCGCTTGCTTCTGTCGAACGTGCCGTGCGTGACCAAGCGTGACGAATAGTTGCAAGACTGGTCCAAAACCTACTCTGATTCACTTTTTTATTTCTACACAGGGACCTAGAGAACTCAAAATAGCAACTACTCGTGGTCTTCCGAAGACTCTAGCTCCACTCACTGGTGAGCAATTTCACTCCTCGCAAAAACGAGTGCAACATCTGTCCAACAATAGTATAGTTTGAGGACTTGGGGCGTTAGCGTTACGCGAACGTCACACTCCGACTGGTCATACCAAGGCCGTCCGGTTGTCGAACCTCACAACTAGTGCTTTTGCCTTGATATACGCCATACTCGACTTACTTTTCTGACTTAGGCAGCTCCTGCTCATGGCTGACCACGACTCCGTCCGAAGACGGATCATTACGTCTGTCTTTGAGAAGCGCAATACTGCAGGCGTAGTGGTGGAAAGCTATGTTGCTCATATCAAAATATGGGAGGACTCGGGCGATGGTTCAGGGAAAAAACCGCGGTATATACTCCTGTCATGTACGTTCATGTTTCCTGCACACAGAACCCAGATGTAACTTGGAAGCAGGTTCCAACGATGGATCTGGATTTATTCATAAGTCTAAATTAAACACCAATGGGTCGTTCTCTGTAGGCAAAACTTGGAAGCTGCTTGAACTACGTGGAATTGAGGTTGTCACTGTATGTTTTTACCAATACTCAATGAGTACACACTAGCCCTGATTGACAATTTTGCATCATAGCCAATGTCTTTCAACATCACTCTAGCAAGAACATACAAATGGCAGACAGAAAATCAGTCGGATCAGTCGAACTTTATCACTGCGATTATCAAGCTTTATCGTACCGTCACGAACGATACAACCCCTCTACAGCTCGCTGGAGTAAAAGATAATAACTGTGCCACTTGTAAGCTTGCTTTTTCGTCCTACAGATATTTTTAATGTTGAGTTTTCATGATTCGTGTAGCCAACAACTCGTCATCTCACGTCGAAGTAGTTGATACATCACGAGCACAGACTGCGTCTGCTGGGCTACCGATGACGAATGGAGACCTGAGGCACTATCCTATTAATTCAAGACCCCAAACGCCTCCTCAGCAGGATAGTGAGTCAGAGAAGCCTCCGCCTACAATGGCTCGCTCTCCGTTAAGGCTTCGATCTCCCTCTCGCTCCTCTTCCCCTGCCGATTCTAACCGGGACTATACACCACCAAATCTCGGTTATTCTAACACACCATCTGCTAATCGTGCTTCCTCGCCGACTACCGTGCCCGCCCCTCAGCCGCCAGTAATTTCTTTACCTAGTGCATTAAGACCGAGAGTTGGCCGCCGTCCTTCAAATGCTGCGTCGACGTCAAGTCAGGTATCAACCATCAATCTCCCGGCGGGCCTAGTACCATCAAAGTTGAATCTCGGAAGTGACTTAACATTTTCTACTTCGCGTCCTCCGTTGGAAGTACCCGTTTCCTCATCCCCTCTAGCTACATCGCTATTGTCAGCTCCTCCATACGGAGCTAACACCCCTCCTGAAACGCCAACACCTAATCACCCCCAAGGATCGACCTCACGAAACGGTAATATCATGTCTGGCACCCCTCAACCTCGTCGAGAGTATAACAACAATCGCGTTTCGTTTTTTGACCACGCTAATCAAGCACTATTGGACCGACTTGTCGCTGGCGATTTTGGTATTGATGATGAGGATGAAGGTCAACAGGAAACTGTGCAAGCCATAATGGCTAGCGTAGAAGACATGTTGGAGGGGTATGAGTGGGCAAGCGACGATGTTTTAGGAAAAAATACTGCAAGAAAGGCTGCTGACTTGGTCGAGGCGCGGCTTCTTGATGAATTGACGGCTTTGGAGAAGGTGAACAGCCCCAAGCATACCACAGCCCGCATTTGCAAACGCTGAATCCATCATTTTTAAGGCCAACATCCACTCATTCTTGGAATCGGATGATAGAGTCAACCTTGTCATCAATTACCTCGATACAGCTATCTCTGAAGTTGATGGCATGGGCAGTCTTGTATCATCATATAAGATTCATCTGAATGTAAGAGTTTTTTGTGCATGCCTAGTTGCTCTTGCTAATAATACTCAGGCCGTTGGCGATGATATTGAATACATACAATCGCAACAACGTGGTCTTCAAGTGCAAACTCAGAACCAGCGAATACTTTTGAACGAACTCGAGAACCTTCTTGTGCGTAATTATTTTCGTGGTTCGTATCGGTCTAACCCAGGTGTATACATTTAGCAAACGGTCCAAGTTGACCGGGAGTCGTTAGTAACTCTCACGCAAGAATCTCTCGAAAAACCTGCTGGTATACAAAGGCTTGAGGGGGCCGCAACCGAACTGTACAAGGCCCTGCAGGCTGGTCGTGACACAGGTTGGTCACAAACACGGCTCTTCTCTTGAATTCATCCCAAAGATAGTCGCAGATATGGCTGCTACAATGGCAAGGCTCGATGAATACAGGACACACAACGCACAGTTCTGCAAGAGGATATTCGATTTCCTATCTATCATGATAACGGTGCAGGTGGGTCCGTGTGTTCCCCACACATACCTTGTATTTGACGTTACGCTATCAGTCTAAGGTTATCCTTGATAATCATAACGGGATTGAAAAGCCGTCAGGCCGAAGTCGGCCCACTATCGCAAACCACCAGTCGATGGAATCCTACTTGGGACGGTATGCAGGCCTTATGCTCTATCTCAAAGAAATGGATGAATCAATATATTCTAAACTATGTGCTGTATGCGCTGAGCCTCCGCTACAACGTTTGATACTCATACCCATAAATTTAGACTTATTTCTCTGCAGCAAGCAACCTTCACAATAAACAAATCAAAGCTTTACTATCTGGGTATATCACTATTGTCAAGCGCCCAGCAGAAGAAGATGTAGAACAAAGTGGGCATGGATTAGTTCGGTAATCAGATTTATAAATACTCACTGTGGCACAAAAGATTTTAGTGCGCCGGTTTCACAGAACCAATCTAAGACAGGTGGTGCCATACGTCGTGCCGGAACAATTGTGCGCTCTCCCATAGACAGCCGAAAAGACAGGGATAGTGACAGAAACAAAATTAGCAGTGATGACATGCGAACATCGGAGGTTAGCTATGTGTCCATTTTTTTATTATTTTCGTTTTCGTTGCTAATGATGATATTAGGCTCTTGAGCTCATCCTAGAACAAATAGCACCGCAAATTTATAGAGAAAATGACTTTATCGCCGACTTCTTGCAGATCAATGATGCTGGACTCACTTTCGCTGACTACTCTGGGCTTGATAATTATTTCCGAAGACAAGCAGCACGTAGCATGAACCCAAGTCAATCGACTATGAAGCTTGTAAGAGGTGCCATGGACCTAATATTCGGGTTCCTCCCCGCAGAGCTCAAGGCTTGGCTAGACACTACTCTGGCGAACGATGCCTTGTAAGTATCGTGTTGTTCACAAAAGAAGAATGACTGAGAGCCTTCACGTGGTTCAGACAAATTATCGGCGTCCTTGTATGTTTAGAGCGCTTCCTAGCTGATGCAGACGAGAGAGACAGCGCATTCCTTCTGCAGATATTGGAAAAACTACATGGCCGACTGAAGGGATCTTTCGACCGTCATGTGGTAAGCATTTTTTTTTTTACGTGAGGACTACTCCGTGCTTATCTCGCCTTTTTCAGAATCAGCAGATGAAGGCCGTAGAAGAGACGAAACTCACTAGCAAGAAGCGAAAAGGCGTTGCGTATTTCATCAAATACTTTCCCATATACATCACTCGGATTGAACAACAGCTAGTTGGCACAGATGGCCTTGAAATCCGAGCACATGTTGATTCGGCTTACGAGAGGATTGTGAACAGTATGTTCGACTCTCTTAAGCAGATGGCTACATTGGGTGGCGATGGGGAAGATAAAGGGCAACTGAACTACCATGTCATTCTCGTCGGTGAGTGTGGAAAGTACACACAATCTGGAATAATCCTTATTATTTCACAAAGAAAATATGCATCATTTCGTCGCAGAGATTTCCCCGCTGGAGATAAACACTGTGACGATATTTTTAAAGCAAGCCGAGTCTATCTACAATGACAATCTAAGCGCCTATGTCAAGATTGTGCTCAGAAGACCTTTTGCAAAGGTCATTGTGAGTCTTCAGATACTTCAGCATCAGCCCTGTAATTCTCATGGATCTCTGACTAGGATTATC
>NW_006763290.1:2629669-2637503 GCF_000218685.1 Serpula lacrymans var. lacrymans S7.9 | reverse complement strand
GTAAATCCTCTCTAAAGAAGGTCATCAAGGAGTTCGACGGAAAAGATGTCCGCAAGCTCGTAGATATCCTGTTCAAGCGGGTCGAAAAACATTTTACTGAAGCGTCCGAGAAAGCAACAACGGAAGAGAGCAGCGTTATCGCCCCGGGCACCGTTTTAGTTGGCGTGTGGAAGGCATGCGAAGAGGAGCTGCAAAGAATAACAGAACTCTTTAACAAGAGGATTGCCCAATGTTATGCTGATAGTGGTCTCTCGCTAGAGTACACCGCGGCTGATGTGGAGGCAGCTTTTCGGCGTCATCGTCTTGGTTCATAATACATAATGGTGGAAAACTAGGTCTGCTTTTATTTCAAACCACGATACTACTGACCCCAATAAATCCTTACTACTCCTCTGTGCTATACTTCACCATATAGAAATAACAATTGATTCACCATGTTCAAGTTAACTGAGCCAAAGAAAGTAAGATTGTTCTTCGAAAAACGGATCCGTGTCAACCACTTCACTTGCAGTCCACCTCCCCCTAGTTGAAGTTTTCGGTAGATCTGCTCATAGCTAGATGAGCAGGGACATCCTGACCTTTGGGCCCAAGATAACCGCTCGATCCCGTGTTCACCTCTGCACCGCTGGAATTATGCTCTCTCGGAGTAATAGAACGAGGCTGTGCGGACGATTTCGTCAAGTCTCCAAATACTGTAGGACCATATGAATCCCACTGTCCCTTCAAGTAATCCAATGACACGCCAGCGCGTGAATATATCCCGGCCTGGCAATCAGCCCCATATAGGTGTTGTTTCGTGATAGGGGTTTTATTGGCAATGCTCCAGAAAATCTCGATGAGGTTGTTGATACGAGACTGGCAAAATCCCAGAACATCGGATTGAGCGGAGTCAATGCCAGCGTCCAGATCCACTTCGTTTTTGACACAGAATGGCTCAAGGAATGACTTGTAGACGTAAGTGGAACCCTGAAAGAATCCGACTTAATCAGTTGCACTGCTGAAAAGAATATTCGCAGACCTGCGTTTGTGGGAGAGATAAATAAAGCAGAAAAAGGGTCCTTATCTCCCAATAAAATGGCAACCTATAAATAGATGTTCAAGGGCTTTAGCGTGGCATGCATGTAGACGGGTGAAAACTCACCAAGACAATAGCAATCCGATACTGGACTCAATTGCGACGAAAATACCAACGATTGCCCAATACATCGACAACCTTTCGAGATCAGGTTCAGTGCCTGGGCGGTTGGATAGGGCCTTGAAAGTGGAATAACATGGCAGCAAAAATGCAAACCAAGAACTATACTGATATGTTAATTATAAACCTAACATAGGCAAGGCATTTTACCAGAGCAAATGGGATATTAAAGACATGAACATCTTGAAATCAAGTTGAGTCAATTCGTAATCGGTGTTGAAGTTGGGTGTTATGGGAATAAGAGCGATATGAAATCTACTAAATTGTTATTGATGGAGACCTTGTAACGATGTAGAAGTCTATGAAGTAGACTCACTTAACTATAGTTCGCTGATAACAATGGAATTTGTTGTTGTGGTAGCAGTTGAAATTGGAACCTACGCGTCAGGGTTCAAAAATGCACTGCGCCTTATATAAGCTTCCGTATATGTAGCACGGCCCTCCGGGCAACCCTGGCCGAAGAAGTCAATCACTTTGAGGAGCAGCGTGTAAGAACGAAATATGTATTAAATGATGAGCAAGCGTAGCAGAACGAGACGAAAACTTTGGAAATTGAAGGGACGTCGAAGTAGGTAAGGTAGAATGAAAGACACGCAGTAGGAAAGGGTGAAATCAATATGTAAGTAAGTAGATACGAAAACATGTTCAGTTCAAGAGACCACAGTTAATAGCGCTGGGGAAGGAGGTTAGATGAATCAAAAGGAATAACAGGAAACGAACAAAACAACAATAACATCAATGAGAGCTAAGTCTTCAGGAGTTATGTGAACCGGTTTGGTGTGGTCTTTTCTAGCGTGTTTGACAATATTGTAGCGGCGCCTGGCGCCAATCCCCGACTCTGGGGTAAACACAATCAAATCTTAAGCTAAACTTTTGTGCATGAAAACTGTTGTGCCAACTTCATTTTCAAGAGCATATACAGGTTTTTTTACTGACACTGATAGAAGACGACATGATGTTACCAAAAAAACACCCATTTTCCTTAGGCTGGTACAAAAATTCACACCATTATTATGAACTATAATCCGAAATCTCCCAATAAAGGTCTAGGTCTTCTTAAGTGGGCAATTTGTCTTCAGGAAACATTTTATAACCATGGGCTGCTGCAAAATACCTTGGATGATTTTGTGGAAGTACATTTTCTGGCTCACTCATGTTCACAGAAACTTAAATGTTTGATAGAGTAATGATGTAGCAAAAATGTTTTAATTGATATCAAAGGGTGAGCAAAGCAGAACAGCATGACAAATGCCTCAATATTTCTTAACTTTGCTGAATACAATGTGTGTATAGTATCGTAAGGATTGATCTCTGATACACTCACCTCACTAAATTGGGTAGAGAATTGTGAACAACCAAACTCGAGCTTGCTTATTTTCCCCAAATTTCACTGCATATGTTATATACCTTGGTGATCATACATTTGTACGTACCATCTGTTTTTATTGTTCTCACTCTTATAATCCTAGGAATTTGCTGAAAAATATCTGCCGGTTTTCAAAATTCCACAAGAAGTGATGCAAGACCCTGAATCACAGACCAAGATGCATACACTAATCAAGGATGGCCCCTAACAGTGGTGAGGGGCCAAGTTGAACCCAAGGTGAGCCTGCATTTTACTAGCTCTTGCTGTTAACTCATATTTTTCAGCTTATGACCACAATATAAAAACAGATGGATATCTATAACGAAGGGGACGGTGGTCCCAAAAGTCATGTGCGGCACACGTGGGAGCACATTTTTTCGCTTAGTTTTGCTTGCTGTCGATGATAAGAACTGTTGTTAGAAAACCACACACAAAACAAAGTAACACACAATCCTCCCAGATTCCATGGAACTTGTTTATGGGTTTTGCCTCCTAGAACAGTGGGTGCTCTGGTTGTTCGTGGGGTGGTATGTATGACGATCCTTCAAAGTAAAACCCAGAGATGTATGGGTGTGGGTTTTGAGGAGGAGGGATAGTTGAACTATAGAAGATAGGGGCTTTTTGAGATGAATATAGGATGAGCACTACCTTGCTAATCTTAGCACAAGGTAGGTTTGAGAATGACAAGATAACGAGGTTCCCAGTGATAGCAGGCTCCTGACGCACAAACTGTAGTGCTCAGAAGGACTCTAATTGAAAGGGATGACAATCACTTTCAAAAGTGACAAGTAACAATGACAGCAGTCAACAGTAGTAACAGTGGGAAGTGTTGTGACTACACTGGATCACAAGTAGCAGAGTAGTGAACTTGAGATTTAGAGAAGAAGTCTGGATTGGATTTCTTGTTTTTTTTTTTTTTACAAGGTAGAATACAGGGGTTTATATAGTAAAAGAAAAGTAGGCTATGCACAGTATAGCTGTGCAAAAAGAATGAGAAAGAACATGAAGGAAGGAATGTACGCTGACAAATCTTGCATAGGTAGTACAGGATAAGATTGTCAGAAAAAGGAAAAGAAAGGGATAGAACAATGAATGCTGTGAGTAATGTCACAGGTTTGTACAGCCATAAAGTAAAGTCCAATAGCAAAAAGAGAGCAGGAAAATCATGATGTCATGGGAAGATGCAGTAAAAAAAAGGGCAAGGCAAAACACTATCAGTATCAACACAGTTCCTTTATTGTCAGTCAGGCATTCCAAAAAAATATGTGTCCATAAAAATGATTCAAAAATCAAAATAATCGCACTGCAAATGAATGTTCTGCTGAAAAAAAAGAAACTGGAGCCACCAGTCCACCACCTAGTCCAAATCCGACGGTTCCATGGCCTTACCAATGGACTGGTTGTGTTGGACCACCTGGACAAACGAAGGAGGGAGAGCAGTAGTTCCAATTTAGAACAAGTGAGTCCCAGGCAGCGTGTGGTAGGTGTAGCTGTAGTGAAGACAATGGATAAAAGATAAGTGTACCCAAGTGAATGGGACAGCAATGAACATGGGCGACGCAAGGGGATGAACCTTCTCCAGCTCAAAAACTACCCACCCATGCTCCAACCAGGCGAGACGAGCGACTGATGTTTTGATAGTATATGATGGCAGATCGACGTCATGAAGATGGACCTGTTGCTCTATTTGGACCGGCCACCGGGGCTTTGCTGATATCAGCAGTGGCACATGGTAGTTGACGGATCGGCGACGGAAGCGGATAGGAAGTGGTGACATCAGAAATGGTGGGGGTGCAAATAAGATGAGGAGGAGGAGGGTGGAGGTGACGAAAAAGTGGATTAGAATGGGGATCCGGAAACGACCATCAGTTGAGAATAAAAAGGAGAGGAAGGGTCCAATGGTGGGACTGAGTAAAGAAAAAAAAGGTAAGGGAGGGCAATGAAAGCGAGGGCGCAATGTGTAGCCAGTGGCGACGCAAAAATTTGCCAAAATGCCAAAATGCGGAGGGTACCGAATGGAAAAGCATTCAAACCAAGAAAAGGACACATGATTCCCCTCTCTGCCCCAGAAAAAGATGAGGTTTCAAGTTTCATAGATGAACAGCTTGAAAAGGGTTACATCAGACCTTCCAAAGCCCTATGACATCCCCAGTATTTATCATTCCTAAAAAGGATGGTAAAGAGTGTATGATTATGGACTATTGTTACTTAAATGAGTACACAGTTAAAAATGTGTATCCGCTGCCTTTAATTAGTCAGCTAGTAGACAAGTTGGCTGGTGCCAAGATCTTAACAAAGATGATCTAAGATGGCTGTACAATAATGTACACATCAAAGAAGAAGATGCTTGGAAGGCCGCGTTCACGTGCCACCAAGTATCCTTCAAACCCCTTTTTATGTTCTTTGGGTTGACCAATTCACCGGCAACCTTCCAGAGCATGATGAACGAGATTTTTACAGATATGGAAAACTGTTTTGTCATTTATATTGACAATTTATTAATATTTACGAAGTTGGATAATAAGGCTGAGCATGACAGGATCGTGCAAGAAGTCCTTCGACGCTTACAGGAACAGGACCTATTCATCAAACCCAGAAAATGTAACTTCAAAGTGAAGGAAGTAGACTTTCTCGGTATGATAATTGGCCAGAACAGAATCAGGATGGATCCTGAGAAAGTTCAAGCTATTTTGGATTGGCCTGAACCTACTCGTGTCAAAGGAGTTAGGGCTTTTTTTGGCTTAGGCAACTTCTACCATAAGTTTGTTGAAAACTTTGCAAAGATAATGAGACTGTTGAACAATCTCACAAAAAAAGACATTGTTTGGCACTGGGGCACCAAAGAATAAGAAGCTTTTGACAAACTTAAACAGGCATTTACAATGGTGCCCATATTAGCATTTCCAGAATTAGACAAAGAGTTCCAGCTAGAAACCGACTTTTTGGATTTTGCTACTGGGGCTGTTCTGTCAATTAGATGACCTGATGCTCTTTGGAGGCCTTGTGCCTATTTATTGCATAGTTTGTTGCCTACAGAGCACAACTATCAAATTTACAATAAGGAGATGCTGGCCATCATTAGAGCTCTAGAGCACTAGCGGCATTACTTAGAAGGTGCTAGGCACCAATCTGAAATCTGGACCGATCATAAGAATCTGGAGTATTTTATGATGGTCTGAGACTTAAACTGAAGACAGGCCTGCTATGTGGTGTACTTATCTAGGTTTAATTATAAATCAATTCATAAGCCAGGTACTTCTATGGGGAAAGCGGACACTTTATCTAGAAGAGAGGATCATGCCAACGGCATCAAAGATGACAAAAAAGGTGTCACCCTGATAAATCAATCAAGGGTTGCCAATATTAGAATCAGGCAGGACTCCGATCTTCTGGAAGTCCTCAAGAAAGACGTCTCCTCAGAAGAGAAGGCACACCTTGATGGCAATTTATATTATTTATGGGAAGATGGGCTCTTCCATTACAAAGACAAAATCTATGTGCCTGAGTACGCAAGGATGAAGGCAATAGATAGACATCACGACACTCCAGTGGCTAGGCACCCTGGGTGGCAACAAACAATGGAGTTGATCTCCAGAAACTACATGTAGCCTGGCATGGTCAAAGACATACAGGAATATGTAAAATCCTGCCTGAGATGTGCCATGGCAAAGAACTCGCATCAACCGCTGGCCAGTAAACTTATGCCAAATCCAATACCAGCTGGTCCCTGGCAGGATATATTTGTTGATTTCACGACGGATCTGCCCAAATCAAATGGGTACAATTCAGTAATGGTGATGGTAGATAGCTTCTCCAAAGAAGTGGTATTTATTCCCACAAATAAAACTATCACAGCCGCAGGTACGGCCAACTTATTTAAAGATTTTGTATGGTCTATCCATGGGTTACCAGAAATGGTTATCTCTGATAGAGGACCACAATTTGCTAGCAAATTTACAAAAGAATTATGCCGGATGCTGGGCATTGAACCTAAATTACCAACGGTGTTCCATCTGCAGACCAATGGACAAACAGAGAGGCTCAATCAAGAATTGAAGCAATACCTCCAGATATTTATTAATGACAGACAGACAGATTGGGCCAAGTGGCTAAAAATAGCCCAGTTCTCATACAACATCAAACAGTCATTGGCCACAGGAAAAGCACTGTTCAGGGTTACAAGGTTGTACCTCCCCAGAGGGTGTAGAACCTGGCAAAAGCAAGAACAAGGCTGCTGCGAACATGGCTAAGGACATGAAGTCTGTCTTAGATGAGACACGCAAGGCGCTATTCAAAACTGCAGAGCAGATGAAAGACAGGGCAGAGTGTAGACACTCTAAGGCCCCTGACTACAAGGTTGGCGACCTGGTCTGGTTAGCTCAGCAGAAGCAACTCTGTCCAGGAGATCGCGTTAATGCATTACTTGGAAACCCATGTAAGCCTAGCAAGCTACTATATCATGCACAGCTTATTTAGTCTTGTGAATAGTGCTTGATGTCCATCAAGGCACACCAGTCAAGCTTTTGCACACCTACCTGCTTAGTAAAAATAAATATATCTGATATTTATACCCCACTTTATGGTTGCCCACACAGTTACAGATGTTCACTCTGTGCCTGCAGTTATCATCCACTAATGGCTTATCTATTCCACTAATCTGAGTGTTATACATTATACAGTATTGGAATGGTCCCACAGGGAAACATTTTAAGGCACTTCAGCAATTAGTGATTTTTCAATTTGGCAACTCCCTGGCAATGCTCCTTGTACATGATTTGTGGAAGGCAACTGGTGAGCTTGGAGCCCTTCTACACTCACTTCAGTCACCCTCAGGTGGCTGGCTCTTAGCTTCAATGTCTTCTATACTACTATATGGCTAAGAGCCTTGCTTTCCTTGGGACATCCCCAGGTATGGGACATCATCTGGGATCTTCCAGTTATTGTCCAATCTCATTATTAAGAGGGTCAATAGCATTACGGACTTCCGTGAAAATGCCTGCATTTCTGTTCTTAAAGTCTTCATTGTAGTATTGTAGCTTCTTCATGGAGATAAGGTGGATCTCCACTTATATCAGGGCTTGCCCAAGGGTAATGTAGCTATGGTGAAGTAGATTTGGGATGCAAAACTAGTCTACATACATGCAGTATATATACTGCTAGGCTACTTTAGGGGAGGTAAGATGAATAGTATGGTACAATGGGTAAGGGCGAGGAAGGAAAGTAAGTGGACAAATGGCATAGAGAGCTCATTGTCAGATGATGAGCTAAAAGGA
>NW_006763290.1:2413854-2629569 GCF_000218685.1 Serpula lacrymans var. lacrymans S7.9 | reverse complement strand
CAATATGATGTGATATTCCAGGGTATGTTTGTAACAGATAGCACATAAAAATAAAGGAAAGTATACTATAGTCTATACAAGAATGTGACTGCTTACTAGAGCCTACAGAGCGTGTTAAAAATAGAATATCTCAAATGTTATATGTTATCTGTGTGGGATACATTATATATAATGGGACTTGTACAGAAGCTGTGCATCCAACTTACTTACTCCGTCACTGATCCCAGGAGGGTTTAGGGGCGGCATATCAGCCCCATTTATTTTTAGATATATATTAAATTATAATTTCAAGGCAAAATATAAGGTGCTAGAATTGCACTCTTTTATCCCTGTAGCACCTACCACACCACTTGCATACATATGAGTTTGCTGAAATTTTCAGAAATACATTTACCTCTGTGTACAGCCTTCAACCCTTGTAAAGCCCCTGGCTTTAAATTATTTATTTATTTTGGGAGTATTACTGTCACTATTTTGTGGGTTGGCCAAGACATCATGTTTGATCTTTAGCAATTCCAGGCCTTGTGAGAACCTTGGTGGCAGTAGCAAGGGTAAAATTGCCCAACTCTGATGGAAATTAATTCAGTGGAGAAACCTTTTGTAATGATGGTTCAATATTACCACAGTTGGATTTTTCCACTGCCAAACATGTTAGCTATTGAGCTCCACTATGAGTGTCCTTCACAAATTTGAAGGAATACTATTATACATATATTTTTGGCCATGGCAGTGTTCCTGAGGTAGTCTGACAGCAAAGAGACCATCACTAGAAATACATTAGTGTACTTACATTGAATTGTTCACAGGATATATGCTATAGAGTGAATCAAGGTTCACATGATGGCAAGGAAAATAAGTATTGTGAATCTGAAGCACAAGTATTGGCAGAATGCTTATACTGCCAAGGAGAGCAGTGGCAATTATAGAAAACACTACTAAAATTAGATGTGGTTGTGTCTCAGAGTTGCCAAGGATTCACTGGGATGTCCCAAGGGATTTTGTGTAGTGTCCCAACAATTATATGGGTTATCTTAGAGTTGTGGGGGATATTTCTATTTTGAGGAATCATATGTAGCATATCTCAAGTACTGGTCAAATGGGATAATCTCTATGAATTCAATTTTGAAGAATTATTTTTCTTTCCCCACTTTCTTTGTCAATATCTACTGGTTCCATGTGCTATGACGCTAATGGGAACCTGCTTTTCTAAGGATGTGTGGTGAATACAGATATAAGCTGTTTGGTGACAATTCAATGCAATAGTGTGATCTGAGCAGGGGTACCTGACATACCATTAATAAGACTATTCTTTAATGTATGATTTTTTTTTGGCATCATACATAGACACTGAGGCCTGCAATATTTAAAAAAATCACCCAGGAATCCCCACTGGGTACTTGAGACATCCCACAGGATAGTCTGGGTTATCCCACTGGGTAATTGGGATATCTCCCATATGTACTCCTTCCTATGGTATGACAATGTTCTTAGCACACATAAATTAGGAACCTCTCATTAATATACCCTGAGTTCATTATGGGATAGCTTGCAGCACAAAATATCTACTATTCATTTGGACAACCTTGTTCACAGCAGCTTCATATTTCTTGTTGCACAAATATTCAGGCTCTATCTACTGTAGGTTGCTTAAAATTTCACAATCCATAATAAGCTAGCTGTCATAGCATAGACAAAAAGAAGAGAATGTGATAATGTGATGATAGCACTAATCTAAATAACTTTACTTCAAAGTACTTTCCTCAGATTGGTACTCAGATTGTTATTACTAAATTGTGGGCACGACAACAGAAAACTTTGACACAGAAATGGTTTTCTACTCTAAGAAGTGTTATTTGTGTGTGCATATTGATAAGTTTGATCTTCAGCTAAAAAGTTGTCAATATATAGCATACTGCAAGGCATACTGTATCTATTGTTTGCTTTGGAATGGCTGCGCCCTCTGACATCATCAGCCACTGCCTTCATCAACGGTATAGTACATATGTACAAATAAACCTGTAGTAGTATATATACCTGTTACAATTGACATACCAGAACCTACTTACGCTTCACTTTTGTACTTTACTTTTCATTTTTCCAAGTCACATGACCAGTCATGTGATATATCACCTGACCAATGTCTAGACTCATCATGTGACCGGTCACATGCTAGACATCGGACTTTGAACTTTATTTACAACTGTACAGTACCTCATGTATTTTAGTATATATACAAGAGCAATACATAGGACTCAGTGAGTCCTCCTGTTGTCTAGCACAACTAACTCACTGCAGCCTAAGGGGTAACCACTCCCCATCATTTTCTTTATAGTGTGTTCCTGTGTGCGCCAGAGTAAATAACTCTTGGTTGTTACAATACCTCAATAGATCAAGGAGACTCCTCAGCGAGTCCTCCTGTTGTATCCTCACAACTAACTTGTTGAAGTCTAAAGAGTAACCACTCCCTCATCATCATCTCTATAGTTGATTCTAGTTGTGCGCCAGAGTAACTAACTCTTGGTTGTTACAACATCCCTTGAAAAATCCCTGAGAGAATATCCCACACCTGGGGATGTCCCACTGAAAGTAGGGCCCTTAGCCACATAGCAATACAGAAGGCATTCAAGCTAAGAGCCAGATATCTTGGGGTGACTGAAGTGTCTACACTTCCATGAAATGAATAATATGGATTAATACTGTGTATGCACCATTTGATGAATGTGATACACTAGCTGTTACAATACACAATTTCCGGACCTTTAAATTTTATTCTCCACTTTAACTTTCTTTTGTAGTTTTCACACACTGTGCACTTTCCATTTTTTGTTCAAACTCCACTTTCTTGCACTGCACTGCTTTTCTTTATTCTTAGCTGCAAGTCTCTCATGCAGTGGAGCAGGTCACATGGGCTGTGCCCTATGATATCATCAGCCACTGCCTCCATCAATAGTACAGTACATATGTACAAACAACCTATAGTATTATATATACCCCAATAGATCAAAGAGACTCCTCAGCGAGTCCTCCTGTTGTTTACCCACAACAAACTTGGTCCTATCTAAAGGGTAACCACTCCCCTCACTTCTTTATAGCTTTGTCTGAGTTGTGCGCCAGAGTATACAAACTCTTGGTTGTTACACTAGCTAATAAATCAATTTGGCAAGATGACTTGAAAATCCTCTTGGTAAATGTGCTCAACATCTGGACAATAATAGATGTGAAGTGCATATTTGTCAAGGCTAAGTTGCATATTTTACTACACATAATTACTTACATTCAAAACACGGACCTGCAATTTTATTTGCAACAGAGAAGTTTGAGTGTTCCATAACAAGTCTAAGTGAAACTCAGCCGCTGCCTAAAAGGCTATAGAAACAACTATATTATTTACCTGAGTGAAACTACAATAGATGTTAGTTTAAGGTGATTTTTAATAAACGTAATGTAACATACCTCAGCCACTGCCTAAAAGGCTATAGAAATGACTGAGGTATTCCTATACGAAACCCCCTACTATTTATAGTTGGGGGTGCTACTTGCTACAGTATAATGACTCCTAGGAGAACAATGGTGACTCCATGGAGTGGTGGCTATGCTCCATGGAGAACAATGGCTGTTTTAGCAGAGACCGTGTTTATCCGGTTTTGTCATTCCAATGCCATTTTCTGCTTGTGCAGTGTCCTATCCAATCACTCAGCACTGAGTCACAATATTGTGTGGGCTTTTGCAGACATGGAATACTTCAAGCACATATTGTCAGGTAGAAGCTGGAAAAATAAAGATGGTGTGCATATTAGTGTTGGCTCAAAAGTAATGGTTTTTTTTTTGCAGATACACACCTTCAACAAAGACTTAGCTACATCAGCAATGAGGATCAGTTAAAACAATAAGTTAAGCTTTAGTCATGTGAAGTCAAGTCTAGTCATATAAAATCAGGTCAAAGTCACAGTCTAGTCAAGATTTAGTTATAAAAATGACCTGGCTCCCACAGTGTGATGAAGTCACTATTTTTTGAGTGCCAAAATTCAGAAAATAGTCATGTATTGTACACTGGAAGACAAAACTGTCACTTTGCCATTTAAAAAAATAGGTTTTCTAGCTTATTACTATGTATCTAGCATTAGGAATATAGGAAAGCAGCTAACATATACATGTAGGTCAATCAGGCAGATATTATAAATGCCTCTATGGAGTACTTGTTATGCTGTGTGCAAACACCCTGTTGCTCTATTGGAAGGCTTAGTTCTAATCCAATGAATGTGAATGTCAATTTGTTTTGTCAGTCAAACATCTTTATCAATTTGGATTGGCATAACTTAACATGACTGCTAGTCGACTTTTATGTGATTTGCACATGATTTTTTGTTGACTACCTTAGTTTGGTATTGGTAAAAAAAGTGACATTTAGTCAAATCATAGTCAACTTTGATTGTTCCTTGACTTTTCATTTTACTGAGGATAATCCCACAAAATGTGGGATTTGTCCATGTTGAGTTGGGTGTTACGCACAAAGTGCTTAACAAAGTCTGAGGGTTCGTTGAGGTTTCAAGGGAGACTTATCCAAAGACAAGTTTGAGAATGTAGTTCTGAGTTGAGTTCTTCCAACAAGAGTTGGTCTTCTTCTGAGTAGAAGTCTGATCTTAGGAGTCTAGCTTTGTAAGCGTAAACTGCGTAGAATTGTATTAGAGAATACTACTACTATTACATGTGTATTTATAATGGAAAGAGTCGGTGATAGGAGTTAGGTCCTATCTAGGGCAGGTCCGTCCGTTGAGGACTAAGTACTATAATAGGTAATATGAATGCGAGAAGAACAGAAGTGTATGTGAAGGAAATGAGTCATCAGTCCGATGGTATAACCAATGAGTAAAGAGAAATGAGTAGTCCTTAAATGTCCAATAGAAATCGTAACATTGGGATGATTCCATTCCCCTGCTAGGATTTGTCCATATTCAGTTGGGATAACTCCACATTCTATGGGGATGTGTTCATGTTAAGCTGGGATTTATCCCATATTTTACAAGGATATGTCCCATATTAATCTGGGATGATACCACATTGTTTAGGGATATATTGAGCCAGGATATGTTTATATTAAACTGAGATGATTCCATATTCTGTAGTGATGTGTCCGTATTTGACTGTGACCTTCAGAGTAGTTGGTGTTTCCAAGGACAGATGTATGCATGGGGGCAAAACAGGGTACGAG
Source organism: Serpula lacrymans var. lacrymans S7.9 (assembly GCF_000218685.1). Taxonomy (NCBI): domain Eukaryota; kingdom Fungi; phylum Basidiomycota; class Agaricomycetes; order Boletales; family Serpulaceae; genus Serpula; species Serpula lacrymans. The sequence continues at coordinate 2,624,360 of NW_006763290.1, read as the reverse complement.
GTTGGGAGGAGGCTTAGCTCATGCGCTAGGCTCTTCTGCAGACCTTGGTCCCTAACTTGACAGTGTGAACAATGAAAAAGTGGAGGATGAAAGCAGAGTAAAGCAAAGGTCCTTCAGAGAAGGACCGGTAAACTTATGATCTCCTTTTTATTGTGTCTCTCCAGCAGGCAACAGATTGTGTGTTACGATAACACAATTTTTAGACCTTTCCTTTATTTTTATTCTCCGCTTTAACCTTGTACTTTAACCTTCACACATGGTGCCACGCAGCACTTCCCCCTTTTGTCCAAACTCCTCTTTCTCGCGCCGCGTTGCCTTTCTTCTTATTTCAGACACAACTCTCACACACAGTGGAGCTGGCCATGCGGGCTAGGCCCCATGACATCATCAGCCACTGTCTCTATCAACTGTATAGTACACATGTACAAACAACCCTGTAGTAGTATATATACCCCAATAGATCCAGGAGACTCCTCAGCGAGTCCTCCTGTTGTTAACCAACAAACTCTCTGCAGCCTAAGGGGTAACCACTCCCCATTCACTACCTTTATAGTGTGTTCCTGTGTGCGCCAGAGTAACTAACTCTTGGTTGTTACATTGTGAGGTCAAATGTAGCACACCATTTCTTACTTAGTGCTTTTATTTGTGTGTTGAATATGTCTAAGATGGTGTGACCCGGCCTGCCATCTTGAGAGTAGCTGGATTGAATGACAGCTTGGTTGTCAGTGAATATGGACACTGGGAAGGATGAGTTGGTTTCTGTGGAGAGTAGCTTAGCTGTAAGGGTGATTTCTACAGCTTCAGCTTCAAAAACTGTGTGGTTGTCAGCAGATCTTAGATAATACCTAAGTACCTGTTTTTGCTGTCCTCCTCGGTATAAAATTGCTGCGGCACTTACTCTGCCATTGATAAGGGAGCCGTCAGTAAATATTTGGACTCTGTTGTTGATGGAGGGATAAAGGCTAATCATGATATTCTTTGTGGCTGGGATGTTTGTGCTGTATGTGGGTGACGTGTGGGGTGTAGGGCAGTGAGGGTAGATAGTTTCTACTGCCAATAAATCAATATCATATGCTCTAGAGAGGTTGTGTATAGTGTGGCGGCGTTGCTTGATTTGTGGCCTCCAAATTGCGCATTAAAGAACAGTGAGGTGGAGAAGACAGCTAAACAAGACAAAAGGATACAAGTGTTAATTGACAACCTTGAGCTTTATCCTAACGACACACCTTTTATAAAGATGGTTTTCAGGCCATTTGAAAGCCATGTTGGACTGAGAAGATTGACCATACTGTTAATGTCCGCTTTATCAATGAACTTGTTGATTGTGCCTGGGATAATGAAACAGTGTGTTCAAATAGCACTACAAAATAACCAGGCCAAATAACACTTACTTAGGCATTACCGACCATTCCAGGAGGCAATCCAGAGCTGGTAAATACTGACTACAACAAAGACATCATCATCAAGATGACAAAATTATATGGTGCAACTTACAGTCTCAAGTAAAAGCTTGCACTGACCCACTAAGGTTTGAAAAACCACAGCTGCTAAAGCTTGATGCCAGGTTGCCAAATGTTGATGTGAAGGCATCCCAGGGTTTGAAGCCAAGTACAATGTGGCAGATGCTGTGGCAATAATTGACACCAACTTTGGCTCTGACAATGTCTCCTTTGATGACTCTGATTTGAGTGAGGCCTCAAGGAAACATTATGAAGATCAAGACTTTTCAGCCAATGGCTGGATGAAAATTGGGCTCTGTTGGCGCTTACTGGATGTAAGCAATTTTTAATTTAATCAAAGCACTTACTGATGATGAACACAGTATGTTTTTTTCCTTGTGGAGCTGGATTCAATTGTCAAAGGGCTACATAGCACAGCAATAGAAACCAATGGTGCTAGCTCTGCACCCCACCAAAACAATGCAAGACAACTAAGAAAGGAGATACAACTACAAAGAGTTTTACCACTCACCCCTTGAAAATGGTCAATAAACCACTGCAATCAGGAAAGGCACAGCCAACAAAACCATTCAGACTAATGGTTCAAAAGGCCTGGCTTACTGCAAATCCTCCAGTTGAAGTCCTTGAGAGTATGGCCTGGTTGCAAGATTTTCATACTCATGTGAAGCAGGGGGAGTTAGTAGCTAAGGATAGGGAGTATCTCAGGGAACTGGCAGAGTATTTGGCTGATAATGATGGTGATAACAATATAAATTAGTAGTACAAAGATAAAAAAAGGAGTAGAAATATTATTGAAATGTTAACAGAAGATGAAAAGAGGAAAATAATGAGCATCAGCCAGAAAAGAAGAATGATAAAGCTTTAGCATACAAATAATCACTGCTGGACAAAACCAAGCTGAGTCACTTATCATTCAGCAAAAAAAGACACACTTTTGCCAAGTCAGTTGTGGCCCATACTTTCTTCCGGTCAGGCCCAATTGTGACTGTCTTGAGAGTGATGTGTCCCTTGATTCAGTTAGGGGAAATGAGGGGGGGCAACTGCATATCTGGTTCCAAATATTCCTCAAGCTCCCAAAGTTGAACACCAATAGCTGCATTACCAAACACAAAGTCAATAAATGCTATTAAAATATGAGTGAACTTACAACTCATCCCATATATCATCATGTTCACCCTCCTAGTGCTTAAACCATTGCATATTAGCAAAGCACATTGAGTCTCCTGTGAACCAAATGTCTTGCTTAAATGAAGACCTTCAAGACTTCGCCATATGCATTGAGAATGCCTTCAACAGAAGACTGCTCAATAGGAACATCAACTAATAACAAACCAATGGACTCTGCTGTGTAAGAAGCATTATAGCGCTCGCGATTAATCACAACATAATCATAAAATGTTGCTTTGTAGTTTAGAGGTAAACTCTTGGTGGCTAATGGATATTGAGAGCGGCAGTGAACAGGTGTGGTTGGTGACCACATGCAGATTGTTCGTGCAAGGAGTTGGTAGGTTTCACTTGACATAGTTTGGTGATGAGGGTTGAAGGCATAAATAACACCAGCTATATATTGAAAGAGGTTTATATGTAAATACTATCTGTGTGAGCTTTGTCTAACTCTTTTAATAGTGTTGCAAGTGCAGCAATGATTCTATATTCTGCCAGTGAAAATGGACAGTGTCACTGTCCATTTTCACACACTTCTCAGGATTAGATTAGATTTGAGTGCCACATTTTTTTTCAGAGTCAGCTCTTGATACATATGTGGCACTAGTGTGATGTTGCATATCACATCACAATGGTACACCACTGCGCTTCAAATTCCTGCACGTCCTTCTATCCTTTCAAGTTGCAATAACATTGAGCTAATAGCATACTTGTTAAGTATGTGTTAGCTCTAGGTATGGTTTTTTCTAATAACTATCTTATAAGGTACTGAAATTAGCTTTATTCTATTCACAGTGGCCACTGGCACCAATGCCATATCGATACCCAACATATCCCACCACTACATCATCAGCTGGTAGTAGCAGCACACACTACTGCTTCAATTATCACTAAGGTATGTTACAACTACTCCAAAGTGTGTTTGACCACCTTATCTTTTTCTGAATAGGTGTGGATAGGTTAACAAGCCAAAGTATGTTCCTCCATTTACTATATCTACAGTATACCTATACTTATAATCACTGACCAGATGCTTGCACTATCCATCAAGGCTTGACAAACTGCAAAGAAAACTTATCAAGTCATTCATGAAATTCTGTGAGTATTGTCAAAGTGTATTTATACAATAATATTGAATGTCATCCATTGTGAATAGTATGAGTATCTTAAGACAAAACAGAAAATTGAGAGGATTTTGTAGTTTGTGGGGGTTCACTTCATTATAGTAGTTTACTCTATGCATGTCATACAACGGTATTAGGGATAAATTCTGACAGTTTGCTATATTCTATAGTGAAAGTAAATTTAGTAAGATTGATTTGAAACAAGAATCCAGAATTATGATATCTTTTATACTCTATGAAAGTAGCCATAGTAGAGGCAACTATGTATTTCACAAATGTGTGTTGGAATAGTCAAGGTCAAAAGCCTGTTAGCCTTGTTAGACAACATACGTCATGAGTTGATATTAATACAAGGGCTGGTAGCTCAGTTGGTTAGAGCACACCATATATAGGCAGAGGTCCTGGGTTTAATCCCCAGCTGGTCCACTTTGCTTTTATGTACTCCCTGTGATCAGGTGGCTACGTGAGGTATATAGAGCTATATAATAGGGACTTGTCTAGGCGTACTATAGCTACTATTTCCCTTATGTATTACTATGGTGGCTATAATAGCTATAAAAGGCAACTAGGTTTTTCCTGATGGCCTTCTTGTGAAACTATTGGACTTGAAGAATAAATTTAATAATATTATGACTAAAAGTTTTTTGTTTGTCATATGTACGGACCTGGAGTGGAACATTTGTTATATATTTAGTGTGGTGAAGATGAAATAATATGTATACTCACCTTGACATCCAGGTCACCAAAGATGAAAATAACTTTTCCATTGTTTAAAAGCCATTCTACCACATCACATATTTCTTCTGGAAGATTATCTGTTGCAAGCCCATACTCTGAAATTACCAATAAATGTGCTTTTTGCTTGACTTCACCCCTCATCTGGGAAGAAGCTGACCAAACCTGTGGAGTTTTATTAGTATTGTAAAACAATCAAAAATATAGAGATTTGGTGTACGTAGTCCATAATTCTCCCTTTTAATAGCTCATTCTCCACATCCTCCAGCTTCAACATTTTGGCACTTAAAGTGGTGGAAAATTTGTCAGTGCAGTCCAGACCAAATTATCATGCTCTTCAATTGAAAGAAAACCTTTTGATGTAGCTAGTGATACCCTCAAATATGAATGGCCTGATTTAGCTAATTTTGCTGAAGTAGGGCTAAAGCTAGACATTGCAACCTGTTTTATGATATGAAAAAATGTCAATGGGAATGATTTTTCCTTTGAGACTTTTGATGAAGTTGCAGAAGGGGTAATTCCACGACTTGTATTAAAAATCCTCTCATTTAAATCTTGGCAAATTATCTGTAAAATAATATGATATATTATCTGTGCATTTTAGTAGTGGAGGACGTTGCTTACTTCATTACCCATAGACCTAGGACGCTCTGCAGGCTCATATTCAGAATTGCCAACTTCATTCACAGGAGATATACTAGAGGTAGGTGTAGCAGGAGGAGTATAATCATCTGTGGTTATATTAAGGTCAGCATGCTGTACCAGAGTAGTTGATTTGACATACCATTTGGCCTCATTGAACTCATTCACTCTTCTTCCTCATTGTCAAGTTCTTCATAGATCTCATCTTCAGCTATCCTCCTTGCCCTTTTATGAATGGGTTTTTCATCCTCTTCTTCATCCCCTTTGTTACTGCTCTGATCAACATCACCAACTTCAGCCTCAAGCATGTCAGCAGTTTTTCTATGTATATCTGTATTTTAAAGGACAGTGTCAATAAGAATTATAGATAGATAAATAAACAAAGGTGTACCTATTAATCTTTCCTCATTAGCTTGTACTTCTGCAGCCTTGAGTTTCTTTTGAAGGTTCTCTAATATTTTTCTCTCCTTCATAGTTAAGCCTTCATCTCTATTCTTGGAGGATGTAGCTTTTTTGGCCTTGTCCCTTCTGTTCCTTGCTGAAGTAGCAAGACCTTGCTTTTTTTGAGGTTGTCCAGACCTAGTTTTAGGAGCCATAGAATAGAGTAAGGTATAAACCAGACTAAAATGCAAATATTGACTAGTAGCAGCCAATATTTTACTGGGTAAAATCTCTCAGATTTCAAACCTTTTACTTTACAAATGCGTACAAATACAAATATTCAACAATATCTCAAATTACATTCAGATTGTCCGTAGGGGCCTGTCAGAACCGTGGCCTTTTCAGAGTAATGGAGCTGTGGAGTACAGGGACAGAGTAACAGAGTACGGAGGATGAGATGGGGAATTTAATAAAACTATGTGAAACTACAATGGATGTTAGTTTAAGGTGATCTCTAATAAATGTAATGTAACATACATCAGCCGCTGCCCAAGAGGCTATAGAAACGACTGAGATATTTCTATACTAAACCCCCTACTACTTATAGTCGGAGGTGCTACTCGCTATAGTATAATGACTCCTAGGAGAATAATGGTGACTCCATGAAGTGGTGGCTATGCTCCATGGAGAACAATGGCTGCTTCGGCAGAGACTGGGTTTATCTGATTTTGTCAGAATTGGCTTAGCTCGTGCGCTAGACCCTTTCACGGACCTTGGTCCTTAACTCGTTGGAAGTGGATGTAGGAGAAGTAGAGGATGAAAGGGAGTAGAATAAAGATCCTTCAGAGAAGGATTGGAAAGGTCTTTAGAAAAGGACTGGTAAGAAAGCAAGAGAATCTAGTTGATATTCAAACTGCAGGAACAGAGTACAGGAGTTACAGCTTATATACTGTCGGGGGAGCAGGAGCTTATAAGGAGTAACCCGTAATGTAGGTACAGAGTTCCATGCAGACAATTATCTAGCGAGAGGAGAATGTATGTGCAAGGAGTGTATCATAAGGTTTAACTACAGAGTCCACAAGGAATACTAGAACGTGCGAGGAGAAACGTATGGCAAACTAGAAGTCTGGTGCAGGAGTACCAGAGTGGACAACTGGAGTACCATGTGGGAATAGAGCATAGAGTTATGCCAGCTGGCAGACCACAAGGAACATAATCCTGAGTATACCAATGGTTTGGGGGGTTTTGGGCCCAGAGAACAACTCCTCCGGAAATGCCAGAGTTCTGTCTTCTGGTATGGATGTGACACGGCCGGCTACTTACACAATTGTGTGATGAAATTAAACACCTAATTGAAGTTAACATTGCTTGCCCCCAACCATTATGTCCTTCAGCCCAGCTTTCCATCTCTTTGTCAGTTTGCAAGACAATAGAACACCTCTCACCCTTAAAGTGCAAATTCATGTGAGTGATATTGCATGAAGGAAACACCACAAAATCTCCCTTGTTAAGTTGCAACACCAATCCAGGTTCCACCAGGCATAGTTTCCCCCTTTTGTGCTTATCCAGTGTGAGCACAAGGCATAAAGTTTTGTCCTTTGCATTAAAGTGAGCTTTAGTTCCATTGACCACTAAGCTAATGAAAGGGTAAACAGCAGAGCAATTATTTCCAGGTAATATATTGGCAGTCTTACTGAGTATGGCATATTATTCAGGAAAATAAGCCAATAGCTACATAGATCAATCAGAATATGTCTAATAAACAAAAAAAAAACAATATTATCAATCCATTCAAGCAAGTCTGAAAATATGGTTTTGAGATGTTGATACATGGTAGCGTGGGTTTGCATCTCCTTGGATGCATAGGGTGTTAGCTGGCTATAGTTTGTCCGTGAAGCATGCACCTTCTTTATCATGAGAGGTGGGACATCTTTTGGTGTGTTATTTCCCTGCTTTTTGAATTAGGTAAGGAGATATAATGAATTGAGATCCTCACCTGAGTACAATAACAGTTGTACTATGAAAAATGAAAGCCTCAAACTGAAAACCAATTCCCTCCTGAGCAAAATCTGTATACTGTATTTTGGCTGTGGGACACAAACATAACACCAGATTATTGAAGATATGATTGTGCAATGAAGGAGGCATAGAGTTGTTGAGAGACAGCATGAGAGACTTGCCCTTGTTGCACAGTGTAAGACCTGGGCTGGGGAGGATCAATAAAGATATATAAAGATCAGGTGATGACTCTGATCTTGTGCCGTCAATATAGTGAATTTTAAGCTGTGTCTGTGAATTAAAATGTAAATTTTGTATGTTGTGTGGACAAACATACCTTAGCTTCTAGATCTTCTATGTTGACAGACATAACAGCATAGCTTGCTTTTTCCCTTTCACCTTCAGTCACGCAAACTTTTCTTCAGGAGATCGCGGTGCTGGAAACTTCAAGTTCACCTGGGATTAGGGGTCAAATGTGGTGACAATGGTAAAAGGAGTGGTGGAAGAGTCATCTAAAATGGGAGCTGCAACATGAGCTGACATATCAGGCTGACTCTCAATATCATATAATGATGTTAGAAAATGCCCCTCAGCATGGTCAGTGCCAAGAAGAGCTTGACCATACTGCTGAAAGGGCACTCTGAAGTTGTCCACTGGGAGCAGACACATTTTCCAGCAATCATATCAATGTGGAAGCAGATGAAATATTCTATATAATACAATCATAAAGATAAGGAAACAAAACAAGGAAGTATACTTGCTAAAATCTGATTACACTAAAAAAGTGGTCAGTTGCCTCCAGATTGGTGCAATCAAGTTTTGTCGGTAGTCCATAATGTGAAAGAAGGGCTTGAGAGAACATACTTTCCATCTTGATGGGCAAAAGTTGGCGTAGCCTGGCAATCATTGTAATTATCCTTGAAATCACAAGATGCCCAGAGGGGTTCTCTGTAGCCGTAGTAAAATATATGTAATCAACAATAAAGGTAAAAACTTACCATCTGAAGGCTACCTTAATGTATTCCCTATTTTCCATGGCGTCATTCCATCCATCTTAGCAAGCTGAATGCAAAAATTCAGTCCAGCCACAAGTAGGAGTGCGTATATAGAACCTGAAAGTTAATCTGATTAATCAGACACAAAGTAATAAAGTACAAAGATGCAAAAAACTGACCACCAGATGCAATGGCTGCAAATTTACAACCAATTGCATGCCATTGTTCAAACCTCTTTTTGGATGGCTTTGGAGGAGGAAGGTCTGTCCATATTGCATCCAAAGTACGCCCCTCCTTGAACATAAGTGCTGAAGAAAAACCATTTATAATAAGGCTGTGAATGAGTCAGATTTAACACTTACCTTTCACATTTTGCAACTAATTAAATGTAGTTAATCATAAGCAAAAAATTGACAGACATTTTTCCCTGTTACACAATGACATCTTGCCACAATTGATGTCAATGTCTCATCAGTGTAGTGGCTGGGGGCCCTTGTGATGAGTGAAGTAGCAGATTCTACCCACTCATCTGTTTGAAATGCTGGTGAAACAGAATGGGCGGCTGCAAGGTCAGCAATGAATGAGTTGATGCTTGAGCTGTTCCTAGTAGCTGGAGCTGGAGCATCCCTTGCCTCCCACTGCTGTGCAGAAGAGGAAGTGGCAGGCGCTACTCCACCGCTGGGACAAGGATATTGTGGGCAGCGTGGACAATGTGAACAGTGGGCCTGGATAGCCTGGATATCTTCTTCTTCTACATCTGATATGTCTTGGACATCTTGATTATATGGATGGAATTGTTGAGATGTCCAAGTTGTTTGACATCTGGAGTGTAGGGTTGGAGATGTGGTTTGTAAGTTCGTCTATCATAACAAAAAGGTCAGTAGGACTCAGTGAAGAGAGAACCTGCCTAAGTTGAGCATAGAAATCTGCCAATCCAACTGGATTGTGGACACACCTGATTCCCACAGCAGACTCAGAGCATACTCAATTTGAGCCAACTCAGCAGAGTGGCATATACTGGCGTGGGAATCAGGTGTGCCACCCTGGGTGTGGTCCATTGTTTGTTTGCTTAGCAGAACAGAACACCAGGGCGTGGGAATCAGGACACTCGGCACACCTGATTCCCATGCTCAGTTTGCATGCTCTGTTAACACTTGACGCCTGTTACCAGCTATGTGAATAAGGATGAGCAGCATACCTGTTTACCATGCAAATAGCTGTGCAGCTCTCTGAATCCAATAGAAGGTCAGTACATGTGTCCAGCATAAAAATATATAATAGGTACTTATAAAGGGAGGTGATCTAAGAAATCAATACTCAGTTTTGTGCAATACAAACTCTTATTTATTATGCTGTACCTAAGAAATCAATACTGAAGCATAATAAGTAAATGAAGATGTGGAAAAGACTGTATCTACTGACCTCAGTTTTGTGCAATACAAAGTGAGGTGTAACTATTCTAAAAATGAGCATAAAAATGAGAAGGAAAAGTCCGAGTTTTTGAATCCCAATGGGGAAACATTTTCCCATAATTATAGGGTGAAAAGTCGGACTGTAAATGAATTATCTAGTACTTGAAATATTAGCGTAGGCTCGAATAAAGTGTTGAATCATGAAAATAATATATTGAGTATATAGAAATATGCCTACAGGTGAGCCTACTGGATACGCAATCAGCAGTCTAACCATGCTTTCTACTCACTCAGGATCAATGAGCGCTAGCTCCACCTTTTGCGCCACAGTCACAGTATCTCAGTCTAGGGGGTCTGTGAGAGAACACTCTCCTACCTACCCCAAGGCGGTATTGCCACCACCAATCTCACTTCAGTTGTCAATTTCCACTAGCAAGATATCTCCCTCCACACAGCTACAGCCTGTGTCTCCCTCTCCAAAGCAGTCCCCCGTGACACCAATGGCATCAACACCCTTCACAGAGGAGGGTAAGTTAACTCACACAGAGGCTTGTACACACCTACAAACAATCACCAGCCTTGGAAAGTACTGCATTTGTCATCATGCCTATTGCTCTTCAATATAGTGTTATCTCAAATGGCACACAAGACTCTTTCTCACCTGTTGTAGGTTCATTATTGTTTTTTTCCCACAGCAATAAGTTGACAAAACCGGATAAACCCGGTCTCTGCCAAAGCAGCCATTGTTCTCCATGGAGCATAGCCACCACTCCATGGAGTAACCATTGTTCTCCTAGGAGCACAATTGTACTCCTAGGAGTCATTATACTGTAGCGAATAGCACCTCCGACTATAAGTAGTAGGGGGTTTAGTATAGAAATACCTTAGTTGTTTCTATAGCCTCTCGGGCAGCGGCTGAGGTATGTTACATTACATTTATTAGAGATCACCTTAAACTAACATCCATTGTAGTTTTACTTAGTTTTATTAATGGGGACATCCCTTGTACTAACTTTTGGGAAAGGGGGAAATCCCAGTTATGCAGGGACATCATTGGGGATCACATTTGGTGTTACAATTGACATACCAGCACCTACTTACGCTTCACTTTTTGTACTTTTACTTTTTATTTTCCAAGTCACATGACTGATCATGTGACCATTTACTTTACATTACATTTTCGGACTTTTCATAAGTCACATGACCAATCATGTGACACATCACCTGACCAGTGTCTAGGCTCACCATGTGACTGGTCACATGCTAAACGTTGGACTTTAAACTTTATTTACAACTGTACAGTACCTCATGTATTTTAGTATATATACAGGAGCAATACATGGGAAGGACTCAGCGAGTCCTCCTGTTGTCTAGCACAACAGACTGGTTGAAACCTGAGGGGTGATCCCTCTTTCTCTCTCTCTTTGCTTGTCCAAGTTGTGCGCCAGAGTAAGAAACTCTTGGTTGTTATATTTGGGGAGATGGGGACATCCCTTGGGATAAAAATTGAAAACCCCAGACATGTACCAAACATTATTTGGGAAGATGGGGATATCCCTTAAGAACTCCCAGACATGAGTTCCAACCCGTGGCTCTGCCACTGGGAGTATGCAAAGTCTGTGCCACATAAATAGTAATAATTTTCATTGGGAATATGTGTTCCTGTTCAGTTATTGGGTTTTCATTATGTATTAAAAATGATTAAGCACTCCACTACACTCACTACAAAAAACTACTGACTGCACTACAGAACTCAAAAACCACATGGAAAGACCTTGCTGAAAAAAGTGCTCCCCATGTGGCAAATTTTGGGACCACCATCCCCTTCTTTATAGACATAGAAACATCATTGGGTATAATATTTGGGAAATGGGGATATTTCTTGTACTAACTAACATTTGGGATGGTGGGGATATCCCTTGGGATAGAATTTGGAAAACAGAGACATATGTCCCTTGGGATAGATTTTGAAAGCCCCAGACATATACAGACATCCCCTAGAATATTATTTGGGAAGATGGGGATATCCCCAGGAAGTCACAAACATATTGGGACATCCCCTGGGGTAATATTTGTGAAAACAGGGACATCCCTTGTACTTACTCACAGAAAAATTGGGATATCCCTAGGGAAGTACCAGACACATAGAGACATCTCTGGAGATAATATCTGGGAACATGGGGTCATCCCCTGTACTAACACTCAGGAAGATAGGGATATTCCATGAGATAGAAACTGGGAATATGGGGACATCCCTTGGGATAATTTTTGTGAAAATAAGGAAGTCCCTGGGGAAGTCCCAAGCATACAGGGACATCCCTGGGATAAATTTGGGGAAAATAGGGATATCCCTGGGGATAACATCTAGGAAGATGGGGACACCCCTGGGGATAATATTTGGGAATATGGGGACATCCTTGGGATAGATTCAGGGAAAATAGGGATATCCCTGGGGATAACATTTGGGAAGATGGGGATATCTGATATACTAACATTTGGGAAAATGGGGACATCACCAGGGATAGCATTTGGGAAGATAGGGACATCCCATGGACCAACACTTGGGATGATGGAAACATCCCCTGGGATAATATTTGGGAAAATGGGGACACCCACTGGGATAAAATATGAGAATATAGGGTTATTCCTTGGAAAGTCTCAGACATACTCAGACATCCCTGAGCATGACCTGTGGGTATATGGGGATATCCCATGGGAAGTCCCAGAGATGTACAGATATCCCTTTTACTAACACCTGTGAAACTGGGAATATTCTTTCAGAAGTCCCTAACAAATAGGGACTTTCCCAGGGATTGATATAGACATCCTTTGAGATGACAACCAGAATTATAGGGACTTGTCCCACTTTACCTTTTTCAGCTTCTTGGGACCATAGTCTTTGTACCTCTGGTAGCACTTCTCAATTCCAGCAGTAGTCTTTCAGATGGGACTCTTCTGTAGAAGGGAAATGGTCTGAAAGACCCACCACCTGCACCTGTGAATAAAATCAATATTTAGAAATAGATTGGGCCCTTTGCAGTTGAATTTATATTAAGTAGACCAAAACCCCAAGAAACTATACATATAAACAAAGAAGCAGGGGTTTTATGGTAAGTACCAAAATTATAGAGATATTTTTGAGACAATACTCAAGGATACTTGGTAGCTACCAGGATTCTGTGATCATATCTGGGGATTGAGCTTGAGTTGATAGGACAATATCTAAAATATTATGGGGATAATAGTGTGGTTGTCCCTGGGATCACAGAGCAGTTGTCCCTGGGACAAGAGAGTAGTTGGCCCAAGGGACATACCCAGTAATTATGATAGACCAGGGAAGACCGGCATATTACGATCTCTTAGGTACATAGGTATATAGATATATATGAAGCTAAGAGGTATGTCCCAGAGGGGTGACTGAAGTAAGCTCAATGACCTCAAGACCTGGCACCGGCTTCTGAGCCCCATCGCCCTTGTCCTAGGGGTGGTATTACTTTTTCACTGCAGCATCAGGGTGGCAAAGGTACATGGTAACAACAAAGTAGTCCCTGGATCAACACAAGCAAGAATGTCAATGACATCATTGCCACTCTTTCATCTACTTGTTGGGGCTCTGACACGCACAACCCAGAAGCTTGGCTCCTGAACGTCAAGTCTGCAATCTAGGAGGGAGCATATCTTGTTGCAAGGGACTTAGTGGCAAGGACATAGCCGTCAACTTTCTTCTGATGGTCAACTTTATGCAGCTTGTCACAAAATGACAAAGGTAAGTACACTTGTTTTTCTCTCATATTCAATATTCTTCACTCATATCTCAAATTGTAGTAACAAAATACAAACAGGTCTCTCTCTCAATGGAATACACAATCAAGAAATTGCGCATCTGTCCAACAAATCCAGCAAAAGGTCGTTCCAAAGCTGGCATTCCACTGGAAGCAAGTTTGCAGCCCTTGCTGGTGGAGGCTATATATATTTATTAGTACTTATTGCTGGTCTGGGTCTTTGTGTTTCAGTTGCTGCCATGGAGGGAACTTCACCATGGGACCTTGCAAATTTGCTAAGAATACCAAAAAAAGGTAAGAATTAAAAATAGTTGCCTCTTGTACACCTCTGACAAGCTTTAAAAAGGAACCATTGAGGGAAATTTAATTATTGACCGCATCATTCCTACTATCCGTCACATGTGCCTCTCTTTGCCCATCAGCATGGCATCAATGTTCTCCCCGGCTATACTTGTGGAGCATCAGCTAGCCAATGAATTTGATTGCACAAATATCAGCTCTTCAGACCATTTTTTTGATTCTGTTATCTTCAAGTGCGTGCTATAGTTTTTAGCTTTATTGAAGTTTAATAGGATATCCTTGCTAATGACAATATATCTAGTAGCTTTGTCTTACTTGAGCGTGACTGTGTCACCTGGCAGTCTTGCTACACTTCCACTATTTGTGCTGGTAATCCAGCTATCCCTCTGCACCAACTGGGTTACAACATGCTTGCACCACTAGAACACTCATTTTTGAGTAGGCCGTACAGTCCCCCATTGACTGAAATCAATGAGGAAAAGGACTATCCTCTTCCCAACTCCTATCCATCCCACTTTCTCAGCCAGAAAAACACCATCATCATCCCTACATTTTGTAATCATTATTTGGCTGCAAACAAAGTCTTTCAGGCAGAACATGATTGCAATGCCAATGTCCTGTGGACTAAGAAGGAAAAGGAAATGACTTGTGCACACAGATATGTGGCTACACATTGGGAGCCTTATCTGATCATTTATCTGAGTTATTGTTAGCTTCAGTCTCAGTATCAAGACAGTGTAAAGGCTACATGTGAGATGTACCTGAGAATCCCAGCAAACATCATTTTGGGGTAAGTTCATTGTACACTCAAGTGTTTGGTGCCTTATCAAACTTCTTGATATCAGCCAATCACTCAATATTCGCAAATCAGACGGCTCCCTCATGGTCTTTTTTTGCACATCCCTCCCAGAATATATCCGCTCATCACTACAGCCAAAGCTCCTGGCTGCATTTGAGAATAATGAGCTGCTTACTGAGAAGCCTGGTCAACATGATGAGGATGACATATTTGAGGTGCTACACTTTTTCTGGTACAACTGTCACTGCACAAGGGTAAGTATTAATACAGTTATGTTATTCCTTTCTAGCTGCCCACTAACTTCCTTGAAAACCAGGGAGATGACACTCCAACTGAGATTTTGCCTCTCATGTTAGAGAGGGAAGATGGATGTTGTACCAACTATTCCCAGATGATCCCTTACCTGTCCAAGGAAATCAAAGATCACAACACTATTTACCAGACTATCAAAGTTGTCTTTGCAGACCTATTCCATTGGATCCATGATGTGGTAAGCTTAAATATAGTACAATATTGTGGTATCTAATTTAATAACCACCCTATCCACAAGATTGAGCTCCAGCTGCCTGAGGAGTATGAGCTATTGGCTGAAGTTGCGTCAATTTTGCCTGGCAACAATTCATCTCCAATATTCCCCTTCCTTTCACTGGTGATTAACCTCAATGTCTCTACCAAAGGTCATTGAGATAGCAAAGTCAAGGACTTCTGTCTTGTCCTTCCTATTGGTAATTTCCAAGGTGGTGCCCTTGTCACGGCCTCAACAGGTCTGGTCTTGGAATTAAGGCAAGGTGACTTCACCATCTTCAGATCTTGTGACATTATACACTTCAATCTGCAATACCAAGGCAAGAGAGCATCTTTTGTTTTCCATACTGACAAAGAGTTCTCTTCATAGGCAAAGAATAGAAATGGATGGGCAAACAATGTAGTTTGAATAGCTTAGCTTTTTGCACGTCTTTTCTTTGTGAAGTTAGTACACTTTCAGATGCTCTCACGCCAAAATTTGATGTGTGGTGATTTAATCCTCCCCATGTATTGCAGGTTCATCATCCTCCTTATACTACTTATGGCTAAAAAATCTGCTTCTAGTAAAACCAAATCTCAGAAGGGTAGGATAACAGCTTTATGAGTACTTATAGTGCTATAGAGCTCTATATAGCTACCCCCCATTTTTCCTGATGGGGTATGTTTCTATAGTTGCTATGATAGCTATTAAATTCCTATTATAGCCAATAAATTTCTATGTGAAGCCTTACAGTTACTATGTCAGCTATACCAGCTATACCAGCTCATTTAATAATGATAGAATTAATATTCACCAAATAGTTTGGTACACATACAAACTAGCCCAATTATTTAATAGAAATCTATCACAAACATCCAAAGCATTTTCTGTACCCCAGTGAGCAGGCACTTGATCTTTTCCAAATAAAGGCAACAAGTGGCAGCCTTGTTGTATACTGCTCAATGGTACTATGGAAGCTGGTGGAGTACCATCAGCTCTAAGTGCAGATTTTGTAATCACATACATCATATGTGCTGGATCTGCACTACCTTTCAACTTGGTGTACCATTCAATGTACGCCAATGGAATTTTGGGCCAATGTTTTGGTATACCAACAGAACCACCATGAAAAATGGCAGGGAGCTTGAATATTACTTTAACTCTTCCAACATGTGTACCTATGTCATAAAATATTAATTCACAACTTGAAACTGATTATGAAATTAGAAGAAAATATTACCAGCAACATCTGTTGACTCTGCTTCTAATGAGTCTAATACAACAACATTATCAAACTGTGGAGCAATTCCTTTGGAGCTAGGTCTTGCTTTGATGACTTTGTACTTTACACTTGCACTAGCATCATCTCCAAGGTGAATTGGAGTGAGTTTGAAACAAGTGAATACATCAAGTGAATCAAATGGGAGATTTGCAATATTGACTTGATTTCTGGACATATAACCTGGCTGACCGTGCATTAGGCAATTCAGAAACTCCTTGATATCACGTATGAAGCCATGACATTGGTGGTTTTGTTGAATTGATTGAAGTTGTGGAAGAGGAGATACTTTGGCTATGTTAATACCTAAGCCAGATGGATTCTGGAGAATATCTTGCTGACCTAGAACTGGTCTATTTTGTAAAGACAATTGATAGCATTCAAACCACACAGTTTTTTCTTGCCTTGTTAGCCAGGTGGTCATTTGTGGACGCTCATTCCTATGATTTGATGCTCTCCATGCATCCTTGGCCATGTCTATGTGGAAATGTTCAAACATTTCTGTGTTGTAGTTATTTGTAGCCCCAAACCAGCGAATAGAGTTGACATAGTGTAGTAGAGAGTGAAATTTAGGAATATTAAAATTTTCTCTAACACCCAGAGTGACGAAAATTGCTTTGTTTTGATGAAATGTTTTGAGAGCATCTGATAGATATCCAAGGGTTGTATCGCTGTGTGTGGGGTACTGAGCAATGTAAATAAAGTCCAAGAGTGATCATCCTAAACGTACCTTGGCCATATCTTTTCTTTTGCCTCCAGATATCTGAGAAAGAGGCGATAAACCATTTTTGAAATGCTTTGATCCATATGCAGGAGGTAAAGTGCGTATTCTTGCATCCAGTTCCTCTGTACCCATAAGATCTTGGCACCATGAGATGATATGTTTAACAACACCTTAATATAACTGATGCAAGACATTGGGGGTAATGCAAAGATGAATATCACAGTAGGGAAATCCTTCCCAAAATGGCCTGTAAACACCTCCAGATACATCT
Organism: Serpula lacrymans var. lacrymans S7.9; assembly: GCF_000218685.1. Classification (NCBI taxonomy): domain Eukaryota; kingdom Fungi; phylum Basidiomycota; class Agaricomycetes; order Boletales; family Serpulaceae; genus Serpula; species Serpula lacrymans. Next base: position 2,606,789 of record NW_006763290.1, on the reverse strand, counting down.
TTATCCATACATTGATCAAAAAATTCTCTCCTTGAGTTCGAAGATAAGGCTTAATTAATGACAGAGAGAGTCCAGTCAGACGTCCTAGGTTCCCCAGCTCCTTTAATTTTAAGGTCTGTTGCTGGACGCCTGCACTTGGGACATGTTCCATACTTTGAGCAAGTCACCAGACATTGCTCAGGATAGTCAGCAACATAGCAAGCAAGAATAGGGTAAAGTCTTTGAACACGTGCTGTCTTCTCCTTTGTTGTCAAGCCTTTTTTTACCAATTTATTGACAGACAGATATCCAATAAGTACACAAGCGTGCTGAGAGGGTTTGCGCATAATAAAGCTGGGTATATTGCCTAGTGTAAGATACACTGGATATGCAGACTTGTTGCCTGAGAACTGAGTCAACCGAGTTTTGTCTGTTGCTATTATAACAGGAGCAACAGATGATCCCTGAGGTAGAAGAGCCTAAAATCAAAGAAATAAGTATGAAGTTTAGAAAGGAACCACTGGCCTGAATATATTAACCTGTACAGAATGCCACCATTTCCCAGTCCACATCTCATCAAATATATGATCATCCCTGTTGCTGTTTGTGAATATTCTTGAGGGTTTATAGACTATGTCTGTCGCATGTGCTGGATTGCCCAACAAAGAAGCAATGACTTGTAAGGGGTCTCTATATTGTTTAAGGTGTTTTTCTTCTGGACAATCATCAAAGTGTAGATATTTTGAGTGCCACTTGGCCCTTTCAGGAATTTTGGAGTTGATAATTTTTAGAAGGCTTCTGCTATTTTGATAAAAAAGGCCCAGTCTCTGGGAAAGCTGGCATAAAGGTTGGAGGTCAGTTAACATAAAACATGAATCAAAGTGTGGAGGCGTCACTCACTTCAGGAATTGCCAGTAATCTCTCAAGAGATTTCTGGCCAACCCCCTCCTGCAATGCCCAATGTGCAAATTTCCAGTCCAATTCTGTGGAAAATGGAGCCCATCTATTATCTGGAAGATCAATGTCCATTTTATTGTCATCTTGATGGAACTGGTGAAAACTCTCCCTCCATTTATTATGAGCATCCAGATCCACCCTTATAACCTTGCCAGCATTCTCATTTTGCTCCACTACTCTTTCATCATCATCATCATCATCATCCAGATTAAAGTGCAGGGAGTGGGGGTGACATAAACTGCTAGCCTGCATCCCTGGGTCAGGGTTCAAGTTATCCTGGGTGTTGCCTTGCATCAGGATCATTCAGGAAATTGTTAAATGGTTCTTGTAAGCTGTTGAGGAATATATCTTCTGACCCATCTGAGTCATAGTCTTCTTGGTTGTTAACATTTTCACCCAAGTTGACTTCATCAAATACTACTTGGGCCCAGGTTGTCTGCCTCAAGTTCTCTCCCCTTTCCTTTCCTATACCAAGCACACATTGCTGACATTGATAGGTGAGCCATGACACCTTGCGGTGTTTTCAAAAGTTTTCCACATACAGGACATGTGTGATCAACCATACTTGGTATGTGTGCCATTTTCTCCTTGAACCTAAACTACACCATACACATCCAGTCAGTTTATGAAATAATAACACCAGTTAATATGAAATTGATACCTTTGATTATCTAGGACCCATTTGTAAATATGCTGTCAAGACGCAACACCTCAATCTGCACCGGCAATATCCCAAATTGGAAATATGTAGTGGTAAAACATAGAATTTGCTTGTTCTAATACAAATAGAAGTTGTACATGTTTAAGTACAATATTGTTTACAAGCACAGAGTACATGAACAAGAGAAGTAATACATATAATATTGTCCATGTCTGTTTTTCACTTCCTCCTTGTGATATTGTTGCTGGAGCTACCTACACCCAATTTCTGTCGAACAAGCCGACCCACTTTTTCGTCAGAGTGAAAAGGACTTCTTCTCCTAGCTGCCTTAGCACGACTTGGGGGGCATTATAATGATCCTGAAAATGTCTATGTGCCAGATCAGCTACAGATCCTTGAAAAGCCTGAAGAAAATCGCCAAAATCCATCTGGATATCAAAGACTGAGAGATCAATGGGAGATATCTCTTTAGGCAATATTTGGGGGTGCAAATGGGGAGTAGGTAGAGTAGTAGTGGGGGTGCGCAAATGGGTACCAGTTGTTACGATAACACAATTTTTGGACCTTTCCTTCATTTTCATTCTCCGCTTTAACCTTGTATACTTTAGCTTTCACACATGGTGCCACGCAGCACTTCCCCTTTTGTTCAAAACACCTCTTTCTCGTGCCGCATTGCCTTCTTCTTATTTTAGATACAACTCTCTCACACAGTGGAGCTGGTCATGCGGGCTAGGCCCCATGACATCGTCAGCCACTGACTTTATCAACTGTACAGTATATAAGTACAAACACTCTGTATTAGTATATATACCCCAATAGATCCAGGAGACTCCTCAGCGAGTCCTCCTGTTGTTAACCAACAAACTTCCTGCAGCCTAAGGGGTGACCACTCCCCATCCACTACCTTTATAGTGTGTTCCTGTGTGCGCCAGAGTAACTAACTCTTGGTTGTTACACCAGTCTGAAGAGGACGACCAGTGCGGTTTGCTATCAAATCCTGGGTAGCAACCTTTAGCGCTGCTATCTGAGCAGCTGCACTTTCAGCTTCTAGGTTAGCAACAGTCTGGAGTGCACTCCTCATAATCTTCTCCATCTCTAAAATTGACCTGGTAATAACACAATTGAAAACTTTGTTGAATTTGTCTTTCTAGGCTTGAGTGGGATAGAGTTGGCCCACATCTATATCAGGTACCACCCTCTGTACATATATTATATTAGTCAAAGAAGGTTGTGATCAAGAGGGGATGCACCAGTACTATGGGTGTAGGAAGATCCCGTGCATAGCCCTCCTTCCCTACAACCTTTGGGTCCTTTTCATACAGGTACATATCCACCACAAATCTACCCACCCATGTTATGCTGTCAGCTGTCCTCAGAGGGCTATATTTGATATTGTTGTCCTTTTGTAAGTTGTACCAATACTGCATGTTGACGGGTTCAGCATACCCATATTGGGGCTTTGCATATTTGTGGGACTCGTAGAATTTGACCACTAGAATGCCAACAAGGTGGGGGAGCTCCTCCCAGTACCTTTTCACCTTCTGGGTAGGACATACCCTGGACCACGTCACTCCTGGAAAACAACCACAACGATCCCTCAGAATGAGCAAAAGTCAGTCCCAGAAATCTAACAACCAAGAAGTAAAAGATGAAGGAGAGAGTGTCAGTCAGAGCAGTAGTGGCAATGCCATTGGACCAAGATCAAAACTACAGCCCTTATCAGCTACATCAAGAAACATCGCGCACAAGGAGGCGATGGCCTCAACTTTAGGAGGGCATTTTGGCCAGGGGTGGCAGCTGGCATTGCACCTCTTCTTGCAAAAGGACCAGCAAAATGTGCGACTTGCTGTGGTTCAGAATGGGGCAGGGTTTGTAGATAGATATTGTACCCCGCTGTACACTGTTTGCTAACAAAAATCATGTGTTAATGTAGCTCCGTACCAAATATAATGAAATCAGTGCAATTGCAAACTTATCTGGTGTACCGTGGGACAACAAACTAGGGTTGAATATACTTGACAAATGTGAAGCGGTCTGGGCAGAAATTGCTGAGGTACGTACCTGATTTTTTACCTGCATGGGGAGGAGTCTGAATCAGCATCAATATGTAGAAAAATCAGAGAGCAAAAGCATACAAGAGGGAGGGGTGGGTGGGTGCATTATAGCGCTATGCAGGAGCTGCTGGGGGGTCAGCATTCCAAGGGCTTGAATGCCTTTTGAACCCCTAGAGTACCCCAAGCCCCAAAAGTGTCGAAGACATCCACATCCACCACCCAGGTATCTAGTCTGCCTGTTTCTGCCACCACAAGTTCTACCATGTCTATTGCACGTACACTTGCTGTGCCTACCGTCTCTCATGCAGTGCCCGCTGTTGTGGCTGCTACACCTGCCATCCCTTGTGCAGCTGTGTCTGACATAGCCGCAAAAGGTCCTCCTGGTTGCATCAACAACTGGCTTGGCGGCCTTCCCTCCCCAACTTCTGCAGCTGTGCTTCCTCTCATGAGTTTGACCACTTCAGCTAGCAGCAAGCGCTCGGCTCGAGATGCTGAGATTGACATTGATGAAGGTGCAACTGTCATCTCCCACAGCAAGAGCGCTGGTGGAAGCAATTAAAGCCAAGGTTCCAACAAATCCCCATGTAATACCACTGCCAATGCACTCATTGGCCTGAACAACAGACTTGGTGTTACAATTGACGTACCAGTACCTACTCACACTTTACTTTTTGTACTTTACTTTTACTTTTTCCAAGTCACATGACCAGTCATATGACCATTTACTTTACCTTTCATTTTTGGACCTTTCCTTTAAATTTCATTCTCTGCTTTAACCTTGTACTGTAGTTTTCACACTGTGCCATGTGGCATTTTCCTTTAGTTCAAACTCCACCTTTCTCACGCGGTGCTGCCTTTATTCTTATTTTAGCTACAAGTATCTCACGCAGTGGAGCTGGTCACACGGGCTAGGCCCCATGACATCAGCAGCCACTACCTCTAGCAACTATACAGTACATATGTACAAACAAACCTGTATTAGTATATAAGCCCCAATAGATCTTGGGGAAGGACTCAGCAAGTCCTCCTGTTGTCTACCAACAACTAACTTGTTTCTACCAAATGGGTAACCACTCCCACCTCTTCCTCTTCTTTTGAGTGTTGTTTTTATTGTGCTCCAGTGCCCCAAGACTGTGTCTTGTTGGTGTTGTCACACTTGGCAAGTTGCTCCCCATCATGTGGGACTTCAATACTAAACTAGACATTGGCCTAGGTACGGAAGCTCCCTTTGCTCCCCCTGCTCCTCTTCCCAAAGTCTCCCAAAGTCTCCCAGCCAGAAACACCTGTTCCAAACCCAGAACATGTCCGTTGAAGCCATACCATCTCTGCTGTGTTGAAGAACAATCAGTACCTGGGAGTAGATGATTCAGTCAAACTGTTTCAAATTTTTGAGCATGATATTGTAGTTGTAGATACATACCTCAGCCTTTTGCAGAATGATGGGTTTTGCCATGTCTATGTTTGCTCAAGGCTTGCTTAGTTACACCGCCAAAAGTGTCGTACCCCAGCAGAATATACATTGGAAACTGTGTGTCAATTATTCATCTGGTTTTTAATTTGTACCAAATTGGGTATCTTGTGTAGATAGAAAAAAACTCTTTTGTTAGGCTTTGGCCCAATTATTGTAGATAGGATCAAAATTTTGCATGTATACATCCCATTCTAGAGATGTTGTCTATCCCGGAATTATGTATTCTACATGATTTTCTCACAATGTACAAAACAATTTCAAATCCTATGTATAGCAGATATAGACGTTCAAAACTTTGTCAGATATACCACTGATATCAATGTGATCAGTTTCGCCTCATGGTGATCACATCAACTGATCTGTCTGATCAAACATCCCACATTCACTAATCTACACTCTCAATCACTCCATGTACGAGACAGCTAGCAAGAATCAAATTTGCATGACACCGCAATACAATGCAAACATTATCAACCACAGCAAAGACAAGATGACAACAGCAAGGGCTACTTTACAAGAGGGTGCGGATACATCACTGCTGCATGACTAACAAAAGCCAACCAAATATCATCTAAAATGTTCATCTGAACATCCATTATCAGAGATGACGACTCCCAAGGTCCGACTCAAAATCAACTGACAGGACCAACCAGTCTTGGATGGTGTATGCAATGGCCCTCCACTGATTGGAATCTGTGAAGTTGAAAGTTGATGCAAGGGGGAAAAACAGTAAGTCAGTGTTTTTTGGAGTTGATCCAAAGTGTTCGGCCTTTGTGCATGCCAACTGGAGGGGTAGATCAGTACATGCAGGCAGGTAGTCTTGGCATAGTATTTACTTGTTCAGACAATTTGGTATCTGGGTCCTTGAAGATATTTAGTGGCATTGTACGCAGAACGGGCAATATAAAATTTCCTTACTCGCGGGGGATGGAAACAGCGATCTTGAGAGGCTAAAGGAAATATTGGAGGTGAGCCATATCAATTGGTTTTATTTTGTTGAAGTTGTTGACTTGCCACATTGGCTCTTGGAAAATTTCGAGGCAACGAGCCAACAAAGCACACTGAGACCAGGAACGGTTGGAGGCATGCCTGCTCTCTTCCCCTATGGAGTAAGTCAGGATACACTGTAGATGTGGTTATTGTGGTTGACATTGCTGGTCTTTTTTTACAGGGAATGTCTTTGGCAGACATTTGAATGTGAGGCAGCGTGAGGTGCGGACCAAACTGTAAAATAAATCCAAATAAAGAACTTCTCCACGTGATCACAACACGTCCATTCAATACAATCCTGACACTTGACTGTGTGTCCTGCCATCCAGCCCCTTGTTGATAGCATGCCAAGGACACAAAAGGACCTGGACGCTCAAGGTCAGTAGATTTGCAAGCTGGAATATTAAACTGACAGCATATTCTCATACCAGTTTTCCAATGCCTTTCGGCTGGCAGAGTTGCATGTCTGGCATGCCCCAAACGTAAAAATGTCTACCATACCATGGTTGCAGCGCATGTTTCCGGCCACAAGAAGACACAGCTACATAAAAGACATGCCAGCTACCTCCTGGAAGGCCATATCCCATCATCTCTTCTCACCTCTGCTTCTGTATCTACATTATGCAAGTCAGCTCACCCACTGGAGTTGAGGCAACAATCATCACCTGAAAACCAACCATTTGAAGACTACGGTATGTTAGATGAGGGTATGTGGCTCTACAAGTACCCCACAACTCACAAACTGATGCCTTATGCTCAGATTCAGCTGAAGTCCCTCTCTTGCAGCTGTGGGATGACACTTTGAGTGAACGCACAGTTGATCTGGATTCCTGGGGTGGCAACCTCTATGAAGAGTTAGAGCAAACATTTTTGGAGGATTCAGACGAACCTCCTTTTACATAGGCCCCCTTGGACGATGAACTCGCAATTGAAGACGACTTGATTGACATGGTTCTTCCTGAGTCATTCAGCATAGAAGTACGAGGTAAGTTTTGAACAGTCACATTTATTAATATTACACTGACACTTTCTATACTAGAACAGACAGGCTCAATTCCTTCATCCAACCATAGCAGCAAAGTCCCCAAGAACTCGCCGTATTATCCTTGGCCCTCGCTTGCGATATGTAGCATATTTTCTCCTCTTTTTGACTTCATCTCATTGTTTTACGTTCTTTGTCAGATGTTTATTACTAACCTCTTCTTTAGCTCACCCCGTCTCTGATTTTCCAAGGCTCAGAAGAGTACTATTCTGGATTGGGCCAGAGAGCTCAATACACTGGATGTACCCTCACTCAATGCCCTTCAAAATACTCAAAAAAATATCAAGGAACTAGTTGGCAACCCCACAAGCAAGATCACTTCAAAATCCGGCAACATTTTTTACCTGAATGATGTCGCAAAAGCAATTGCAAAGGTTATATTTTTTCTGTTCAACAGTATTGGTTTTGCTCCACTAACTTAAGTAGGATTATGCTAATCCCGTAACACGTTTCTCCATGCAAGATTATCCTGAAGACCCTGGAAAAGGAATGGCCGAAGTATTCCACGGTGAGAAGATGCTCTTAGAACTCCCCTCGGAGATCACACCACCTGCAGTCCGCATTGGGGAATCAATCTATTTTGTTAATGAGTTACTTCAATGTGACACCGGTCAGTACTTCATCCCTCAACATTTTTTCACAGATATGCCTCCTTCTGGTCCTCAATCAGCAAAGTCGAAGAGCATATTCTCCCTTGGGAACTGTGTTGAGCGCACAGAGGTGAAGTCTTAATCCTCATTACATATTTATAACTGACTTTATACTTCTGTTCATTAGATTGGATTTGTTGTTGATGATGAACAAGTCATCATTGCCATGACATCTTTTGCACGTGCATTTGATAGTATTGCTTTGAATGGCAATGAATTTGCTTGCGGATTTACAGGCAAGTTTAAAGACTTCTTGGTTGCTTGCTCACCCATTTGTTTCATTCTTGCAGACTCTTCAGCCAAGTATTCTCAACTTATGCCAAACCCATGGTGTGCCAAGAGTGGTGGACATATGGTTTATTCAGTACCACTCATCATCTTCATGGATGATGTCTCAGGTAACATCTCAAAACAGTGGAATAAGCATCACGCTATCTACATGTTATGTGCTAACATGCCCCGGGAAATGATAGAAAAAGAATTTTATTTGTGTTTTGTAACATCATCCCTGCACGCAACCCCTATGGAGATGATCCATGCCATGAAGGAGTCTATTCTGTAGGGTACTCTTTATTGTTCTATGTAATCAAGGACTGATATAAGATGGTGTATAGTGAAGCTGCAAAAACTGGGGTAATCGCTTGGGATTGTAAGTATAGTGAGGAGGTTATGTCAGCACCATATGGGCTATTTTGGGCTGGCGATAATCCCATGCAGGCTGGAGAGTGCAGTTAAGGAGGCCTAAGATGTAACTTTTTCTGCAGGACCTGTGAAGTTGGCAGAACAAAAAAATACAAAGCCTTGGCTGAGGGCTATAACACTCTCTTTGAGGTAAGTAGTTTTTTATTCTCATTTACTAATGCTAACACTTATCACACAGCCTGGTGCACTTTGGACACCGGCTGACACTCGGGCTTGCATCCACAAACAATTTGACCACACAAAGCAATCTGGAGGCACAGCCAAAGTTAAACAAGATATATTGATATATTATCAACGGGAGTCTGCAATTCAACGTTGTAATCAATTATCAACTCTCTTCTGGAGATAGGGGAAAGTCTACGCAAACATCAAGGCCCACAAACATCAGAAAACAGGGAGGTACAACTTTAGAAGCGTATCAATCCATTGTTGGGAATGCCAGGTAAGTACCAATTTGGCTCTGATTGTATGGTCTAGCTGATTCATTCCGGAGGCGTAAATATTCACCTGGATATGCCAACTGAGGTTCTCCATACTGTTTTGCTTAGTGTGGTAAAGTATTTTGGGGGCCAGACAGTCTTCCTCCTCAACAAGTCAAAGAAATTGGATCCATTAATAGGCTAGCTTGTTTTGTTAATATGGCACACACAAATTGATGATACTGAAGTCTACCTAGTAAGCATACTTTCTTGCTTGTTGCTTCACTGTTAATCCTTGTTTTTTCTTCAGGCCAAACTGTCACAAACAATTGAAGATTTTCTCAATGTTACCGCTCAGTGTGCACCGAGCATATTGATAAGCAAACCAAAACTTCATTTTCTTGTCCACCTCCCTGCTTACATTTAATGTTTTGGTCCAGCTATATTGTTTTCTACGGAAAAATATGAATCATTCAATTGGGTCTTTCATCTGGCATGCATTTTCAGTAACCGCCAGGCACCAAGTTGTGATACATGTAATGTATTTGCAGATCAAGACATCTTCAAGCACGTAGTTTCTGGTGTTAGTTTTGGTGATTCTGCACCTTTGTGCTACCTATATATTTTCATTCCTTTCTCTATCTATTCTTCTATCATTCACTATTGATTGTGTTCTCTATTATTTCGCCTTTGTGGCTGCTTTGTTTACCTTTGTTTACAAAACTTCGGACAGTACTGCAGAGTCCAATGCTTCCTATTCTCTAGTTACTCACATTGGACTCTAGGTACTGTATACCTGTCATACTCTCTAATAATCTAGTTACTCACATTGGACTCTAGTTCCAGTCCCTGATTGCTCTCAGCAAGTGGCTAGACACTTCCTTCAAGCTTTGTTCTTAATATCTGGGGGCTATTGGTATGAGTCTAAGGAGAAGAAGTGGGTCCAAGCTGGACAGGGTATACTGGAATATATGGCTGATCACCCCCGAGTGTTAGTTTTGGTGATTCTGCACCTAGTTGTGCTATCTATTTTCCCTTCTTTCTAAATCACTTTCCTCTTTATTATTTTTGCTCTATTGTTCAGTATACACTGAGCATTCTATAATTTCACCTTTGTGGCTGATTTGTTTACCTTTGTTTACAAAACTTCGGACTAGTATTGCAGAGTCCAGTATTCCTATTCTTTAGTTACTCATACTGGACTCTAGTTCTGCCCCTGTTAGCTCTCAGCAAGTGGCTAGACACTTTCCAGAAGTTCTCAATTGAACACCGAGTGCATCAGTTCTTAGGTTGGTTGATGGAAAAAGAGGGGAAGGCTGGTAAGGGAATGGTTCTTAGGAGCCATGATGAACACGGACACTCAGTCAAGGCAGAACCTGTACTATGGTCAACAACACTGTGCGCAAGTATAGCAGGTGCTGGGGCTGGACCACAAGATAATTGCATCTATCAAGGGACATCTTTAATAACATCTGAGGGTGATATAGTCTCACCTAACACTTCAGGCAGCCAAAAAATTGGGGCTCTTAGCTTGATCATCCTCATCAAAAGGTTGGGGCTAAGATCCCCCTTTTCATGGTCTACCTATAGCCATTAGGGATCAGACCTATTTGACATGGGATAGTCCCATCTATTTACATAGGTCCTGTCCCTATACATAGGAATATCCCTTTATATGGTGTGTTATCTGTAATCATTTATTTTATTTTCTCATAATCATATCCCAAAAACACACCTACTCTATTATCTTTACATTTTGTAATTCTCATTAGCACACATAATCTAATAATATTTTGTCCCACATTAGTCCAGCAGGTGATACTGCCTTAACAAACTGGACAAATGCAACATGAAAAAATCTACTTATATCTGGTTTCTAATAGACCTTGAATAACTTGAATTTCATTGACAATAAGAAATTAGGCCATATAACTATCTCTTATCTAAAGGCAGAATATGGTAAACTACCTAAATAACTTTTCAACAAGTTTTTGACATTTAGTCTTGTTACTTGGTGAATACATAAACATAGTTCACCTATATTGCCTTGTTTGTTTCTCTCTACTTGTTAACTCATCAGTTAAAATCCAACACTATTTTAAATTTTATCCCAAGTGAAGAAAGAGCCTATGCCATACCATGTATTAAATTGTATATTCTCCCACATGTATAAAAGTCTCATTCTATATGCACTTGGACATTGTCCCACATGTATAGAGTAATGTCTTATCCAATATCACTGTGGGGATTGACTTATATAAGCCCAGCTTATATGCTGAAAATATTCAATTTTAGCTTTTTTCAGCCAATCAAAACGCAGATAACCAATATCTTCAGCATATAAGCTGAGCTCATATAAGCCGATACCCACAGTGTATGTACTTAAGTCCCATCTTATACATGTTTAGGTCTAGAATAAAGCCTTATGAGGTGATATGTTTGAGGTACTATTTATGAGACCATGTTACCTAGGCAGAGTTCATATTGTTAGGGAGGACTATGGAGGGCACCATTGTGTATTTAGAATATCATATCTTCAGTTGGGGAGAACCATAGAAAAATCCTATGTGGCTTTGGAAGATCTGAATTTGCTCAGCAAAAGTTATACAACCATACAGCCACATAAAATCAAAATTTCATTAATTATCCCTTTCCCCAAGATTTCCAAGCCAACTAAGCATATAAGTGACAAATAAGAGAGTTGCTTATTGCATATATTAGTGTCTTAGTATCAAACTAGTCTAATATATACTAATATCTGGGATGTGACCTACATAACTACCCCATATACACAGCTAAATCCACTTGGGATAACTTCAATAAGCCTAACTTAAAATGGCCTGTCCCATATTAGATTTTAGCATGTGACCTCTAAGTGTGACCTGACCACAGGGAGTGCATAAAAGTAAAGTGGACCAGCTGGGGATTGAGCCCAGGACCTCTACCTATATATAGTGGTGCTCTACCAACTGAACTACCAGCCTTTGTCCAATACCAACTCAGGATGTATGTTGTCTAACAAGGCTAATAGGATTTGACCTTGACTATTCTAATATCCCAACCTTTACTTGTCAGCTTTGATTATCTAGTAAAGTCCAATGGCTTAGCACTTGGGAGCTAATAGGCACTAATAGTGAGTGAAGAATGAGGATTTTAGCAATGACAAAGACACTGGTGGAGAACAAATAGAAAGAACTTATCTGAGTGAGAACATTTTGCAGATGACTAATATTTTCATCAACCTGACTGGCAAGAGAAGTAGCATAAGCAAAAAAAGTGCTGTCCTAGTTTGAAATTAGTGATAAGTTACAGCTGATTTGGAAAACGTTGGCTGCGCCAACTTTGTCTCTTGCGTCTGTTCTAGCTTAGTAATATGATCTGAATTCCAAAAAAGGAAATAAGGTGGAATCTCTAGTATGTACTATAGCGTGCTGCAGCCTGCAGTCTAGCATGTTCCTTGTAGTATAAAGTCCCTACTCTTTGCTAATGAGAATCTCGTCACATTGTTAGGTGCTGCCACTGCCACTCTTTAGAAATGATTCCCTACACTCAAGAACAAAGCTCCCTGCTGCTGCCATGTCATGATCTTGCTCCAAGGTTGTAAGTGCCGTTTTACCCTTCTCGTTTTGTGAATCATTGACTTACAAGCTAATAATAGTGATCCTAACACCATCCCTCCCATGGATAGCCTGGATGAGGCCGATATTCAAGCCATCTACCCACCATATCCGCTGGTGCATAGGCCACCAATCAAACCTGCTGTTCTGTCAATCAAACTGGCCATTCTCATCCCTCTACCCCCTGCTCCTGCTCCAGCCCCTGTCCGTTGCACAGGCCGCTCAGATTGAAGGCGAGGACAAGTATGATTAGGAAGTTGAGGGTGGACTGACTACAGAAAAGGTGATTATAGTATTAAGAACAAAGCTTGAAGGAAGTGTCTAGCCACTTGCTGAGAGCTATCAGGGACTGGAACTAGAGTCCAATGTGAGTAACTAAATTATTAGAGAGTATGACAGGTATACAGTACCTAGAGTCCAATGTGAGTAACTAGAGAATAGGAAGCATTGGACTCTGCAGTACTGTCCGAAGTTTTGTAAACAAAGGTAAACAAAGCAGCCACAAAGGCGAAATAATAGAGAACACAATCAATAGTGAATGATAGAAGAATAGATAGAGAAAGGAATGAAAATATATAGGTAGCACAAAGGTGCAGAATCACCAAAACTAACATATAGTCTGGTGTACTAGTTTAGCATACTCATCACAATGATTCAGCGGAAGCTAGACGACGAACTAGAGGATTTAGCTAGTAAAGTACTGAACAAATAAAAGCCTGGCTTGTGCGTTATGCATGAGAGCATCGCATGTTTCCACCATTGGGCCAGTGACCTACATTTTGAACTGACATACCCCCACTGTATGGTTTGGGCCGCTGCTATATTGAAAGGTGATGCTACACTTGAAAAAATCCCTACTGGATCACTGTTGTTCAAAGCAAAACAAGCGTTGAAGGTACATACCTTGACAGAAAAGAGGCCCCCCCATCTCCTGCTGCAAAAGCCACCACCGCACCACTCCCATCCTCAATACAATTTCCCTACTTCAATCCATCTGCTAATCCTCTTGCATTCTCTCCATTTGTTGGTTACAACCCTCTAACTGCTTTTCCAGTGGGATTTGGTATGCCAATGGGTGGAATGTGTGTGGGAATGAGTGTGGGAATGGGTGCGGGAATGTGCATTAGTCCAGGAATGAGTATGGGCATGCGTATGCATGGTGTAGAGTCGCATTTTGTCAGATTCAGCCCACAAAAAGAAAAAATTGAAGAAACAAACCATTTGTCATTCCCGCTAATCAACTCTTGCAGCCTCTTGTAACCGGTCTTGAATTTTGTCCAGGTACATCTCTGGGGTGTCTTCAAGCAGCACATATATCCTCTTGGCTTGGTTTGCACCAAGGATATATGGGCGGCCTTGACTGGGGTATATAGGAGGTGCTACAGAGTCAAATGCTTCTTGATTGGCCTGCCGGTGGCAAAGGGAACGCTCAAAGATGCCAAAAATGTTGCAGATGTCAGATAGGATGTAGTTATGCTCTATTAACCAAAGAGTGCGCTCCTTGATATCCTTGCTGATCTGTCTGTAGGGCATGGTAGTCAATAGCAAAGTGTTATTGATGGGTTACATGTTTGCAGCTGCTGGGATTCCACGTTGTTTCCATCTTTGGAATTCAGATCATATTACTAAGCTAGAACAGACACAAGAGAAAAAGTTGGTGCAGCCAATGTTTTCCAAATCAGCTGTAATATTAAACTGAAACTGTGGTTTCTATAGATTTTATAAACCAGATTAGGGCTTAACTAATAATAACTAAATAAAACCCATCTATAACCAAACTGTGGCAATGCTATAAACAATACCCTGGAGCCAACAACAGTACAAAATTCACCATTTTAATAAAGCTATCATTTTAAATGTATAAATACTAAGAAATATACACCAAAACCATAGCATTTGGATCCTCAAAGAACAAGTCCACAATTACAGAAGTTGAGGATCTTACTACCAAAATACATTTGCTAAATGTTGGTGACCCTATCCATTCAGTGTGTTATATTTGTCTTATATGCTTTATACTTATAGCTATATAAGTGTAGCTCCTACTTTTATCTCAATATCACTGTAGCAATATTTTCAAACAAAATTTTCCACTGACAACCCAGGAATATCCTTACAAAACCCAGTCAAACTTACCTAACTGCCACTTCTAAAATTCTTCTAGCTATTACATTTGGGACTATAGTGTAATCTGGGAATGTATTTATATATATATAATCATCTGAGAAAGGCAATATCTTCAAATAACTAATAGAATAGCTATTCCTTTGAATTCTAGAGGACCTGAAACCTCATTTGATAAACAATTCAGAGGACCACTCAACAATATATCTGCAGCTAAGCCAACGACTCCTTAAAATGCTAGGTCTGCCCAAATCTGACAACATCAATATTTATTTTTCAATATTGTTGACAATAAGCTACTATGGTCACTGTACAAGATAAGTGAGATAAAGATCAGAGTGCAACTACACTAGCTACATAAATGCAAATGCACCCAGTCCAAGAAAAAAATGACAAAAGACTAAATAACAGTCTAACTAGAAAAGACCTATATGCTACTAAAACCAGTACCCTTGATTTCATCTCCACAGATATTCTCAGTCACAATAAACTCATACTGATGTTTATATATGAATTCAAGGTAGCGAGGTCAGATATATAAAAAACATGTTTATAAGAAATTACTGAACATAGTGGTCTATAGTGTCACCATTGTGTATTAGCTTCAACTTGTGGAAGGAATTGGTTGACAACTACAATACCCAACAAAATCTCTTATCAACACCTAGAGCATAAATCAATGCTATTATGCTAAAAGGCTCCTCTACTCCCACTAAAAGTGGAGCACACTACATCTTTATAGAAGTCAGAAGTCAACCTCAATGTAATTCATCAGGAACTCCACTTTTTGAACAAACAATCAGAAATTTTCATCATATATGGGGATCTCCAGAACAAAATGATTGTAGTAACCAACAAATAGGTATGAGAATGCAGATAACCAGCAGACCTTCTCAACTTATGGTTGGATGTTTGAAAATGCTGAGAATTGATATTGAAGGAATCAAGACTTAAGTCCCTGTAATAATACTGTAGACCTTCAATAATGCCAGGACCCAAATCTGTACAATGTTACATCATCTTTAGTGCCACACTCAAAGGTTATCCACTATTACTGCTGCCCTTATCACTGACAGGCCTTAGAAAGAAATATCAAGCTCCCAAGTAATGCCTAGGTCTCATCCCATATGCACCTAGGTCTCATCCCATATGCACCTAAGTCTTGTCCCATATACATCTAGGTCTCATCCCACATATGCCTAAGTCTTGTCCCACATACACTAGAGCTTATCCCATATGTGATTAGGTCCTGTCCCATATGCACCTAGGTTAAAACAATTCTCTCCAGAAAGTATTCTATAATTGCATCAAAAGTTACTTATTGCTCTATTAGCTTTAAAAAATGCAAATGCTTATTTTATTCTGTGTTTTGCTATGCTGTACCACTGTATAGTTCCTATTTTGGCTAGATACATATTTCCATCATTTTCCACACTCAAATCTCTCCTGTATTACTTATTATTATCCAATTCACTTCTCAATTAATTGTCCACACAATCCATATAGTCCATATAATCTGTATTTAGTCTGCACCATCTACTTTCAGTCCACCCAATCCACATAGTGCACACCTGTGGGAATTATTATGTAACCTGCAGATTAAATAGCTGGCATTTGTGGTCTTATCCCATTAGATGTCTGGCACCAGGTGAAATGTGATATTTGAAGGGACTATCCCTATGTGTATAGGGATGGGACCTATGATAATAGATGGGACTGTCCCATGTCAAATAGGTCTGGTCCCTAATGGCCATAGGTGACAAATTATGACATTTGTTTATAGTATGAGAAAACATGCATTGGCTAGGGCTTGAACCTGGGACTCCAGCTTTCATGGTCTGGTGCTTTACCAAGGCGTACTTAGAAAGCATACTGATTGGTTGCATGCCCAGAAGGTCCAGAATCACTGTACACGGGTGCCAATCCCATTGTGTTGTGATAATAGGTAGACCATGAAAAGGGGGATCTTAGCCCCAACCTTTTGGTGAGGATGATCAAGCTAAGAGCCCCAATTTTTTGGCTGCCTGAAGTGCACTTGAGGGTCACATATTTTACCAACAAGAGGTGAGTGTTGTTGGATGTTTTGCTAGACCATTATTAATGATGAGTATAGGACTGTTTACAAGTACTACTAGGATGTGTATGCAAAATATTAATTGGGGCAAATTTCCGTGGGACACCTGATAAAGTAACGCATATAGCAATACAAGATTTTGAGTTTGCACTGGCTTTACATTCCCAACTTCACCAGCCTTGTCTCAAACTGACTGACACAAAGTATGTCATGAAACCTAAAGTAAGTCTGTTTGTTTGTTGTACATTTATACATTCAATATATGAACTCTAGGACATAATATGCATAGCAAATATACAGCACAATTGCATCAACTCCAATTGTGCTACATTACGTGAAACACAAGTACAGCAAGAGCGCATTGAGACAACTTGTACAAAATCCGTAACCCAGCACCAGCCCACAAATATTTACATACTCAATACTTATTCCATCCATAACTACCACCATATACAGTCTGTTATCCCTGATCCTCTCAGAAATGTTGAACATACTGCAGGCAGCAACAAACATTTCAGAAATTTGTGCCATGGCTGTACAGCAGATTAAGCTGAAGAAGGCAGCTCAGAATAACAAAGACACTACTCACTCTTCAAATGAATTACCGATATTTGATTAGTGTAGAAATACACCCAGAGCCACTCAGAAGAAGAGAGCCAATCATTGAACCACCGACTCTCCACACCCATCAGCACCAGCACCGGCACCCCTATTGTATCCTCCGAACATGCCAGGACCTTCCCATTTATATCCACCCATACACTACCCTCCAAATGCACCACTCTACCCTCCAAATACGCTGTCAGGACCTTTGCACATGCCACTCTACCCTCCAAACATGCTAAGACTGCCCATACACTACCCTCCAAATATGTCAGGAGCTTTGCCCCATTCGCTCTACCCTCACTCACCCTTACAATATCCTATGATGATGTTGCCGCCACCAACTTCACAATTGCTTTTACCATATCCCATGATCATGATGATGCCTCCACCAAACTCCCCACAAATGTAGACTGTCAACTATGTGTGATTGTATATCCAAGAAATTCTGCTGTGGTATGGTTGGTAGACAAAACCTTACAGCGTAACCTGAATTGCCGCTCACCTTCCTCAAGTGGAGATATTTTTCTCTCTTGCAGCTCTCAAGTGTTTCTGCAGTCGGGTCAGCAGAGGCTGTGACTGTGGGACTTTTGACTTTGCGGAGGCGAATAAGATTGGTTCGGCAGAGGGTCAAAAATTTCAAAGTGACTTGCATGTCTCTTTCTCTCTTGTCAACGACCATCTAACAAACTTGCAGGTTAACATGATGTCCAGTTGGTTTTGATTTGTACCTTCACAGGGATCTGCAAATAAGTCTGATCGCATGCACTCAGCGACATCAAGCAGTACAAGCAGTTCAAGAGCTTCTAGTGCCGGTGGGGCACAACAAGGTTGTCGTTCACTTGCAAGTGTACCAGGAGGATGTCTGGACTGTCTGGCCAGCACCCCATCCTATCAAACTAGTGGAGTTGATGCCAATCTCCCAGCTATTTCATCAGACGAAGAGGTTGTAACACCACCTCCATCTCAATATTGCACTTCTGTTCGCAGAAGTCAGGCTGACAACGAGGATACTTGGGCACTTGCACTCACACCAAGGAAGACCAAGAAGCTGAAGATATATGGATCAGAGCTGTGCACTGAGTTAGGCTTGCCAGAAGGGAGTCTGGACTCATTCATTGGCATGCGTGACCCCATAGTATGGTATTTTACTTGCTAACACATTTTGACAGCTTGAATATATTTTTCACATGCTTCTGCACATCAAGGCTCACTTGATCACCAAGGAATCAACCCAGCAGCTTGGCAAATATAAGGAGTTTCTTGAGTCTGCCGACTTCAAAGTATGAAGTTTCTTCTTTCTTTTGTTTTTACTCTTCATTTCAATATCACAGGCTGTAATGACAGATCGCGCTATAGTTTGTATCATATCACCAAACATCTCAGCCTATGTTACTGAGATGTCAAAGCAAACAATGGTATGATTTTGGCAAGATATTTGTTCACTTTGCTAACTTATTTCACTTTTCTTAGATCTTCATCAAGGCTAATCCGACAATATTCAAGGTCCCACCAGGTGTATTTGAAGACCCTGAGCTCTATGAGTTGCTAGGCAGTATTGTACAAACAAAACTCGCTAGTGCAAGGAGCAATTTAAAGGGAAAGGTACGAGTTTTACCAGACCAACCTTTCAGAAAGAAGCTTAGTATTGTATCATGTTAGTTGTTGAATTCAATTCAAAATTACACCTACATTGTCAATATTTCCAAGAGTGCTGCTCCCTATGGTATTGCCATAAACAGTCCTCACTGGAGGAAAAATGGCCTTCTTGGTAAGCAAATCTTGCTTTGTTTACTTTTTAACCTAAAAATGAAATAATAATAACAGCGATGGTGCCTCCAAATCTACTACCTAATCAATGGAGGAGAGAAGAATATGCCTTTGTCAGCAATGTATTCAACAACACCGGATTCTGACCTACCAGTGGAAATTATCAGCTGGATCCACGAGATGGTCCAAGTAGAAGAATCAAATGAAGGTACTGTAGGGTTACATGATGCATCTCAAGAAGATGATCAAGGACAAAATGTTGAGGATAGCGGCAATGACCACACTGGCAACCACACCAGAGACAACGGAAACTACTTTACTGAGAATGACGGACCACTCAACCAGGATGCCACCAAGAGAGACGGAGATGAGCATGAGCCGTTTGTATTGACAGAGGCCGGTCAGACTGAGAATTCTGATGGAGTGAAGAAGAAAAAGGATGATGACTGGCGCCAGTTTCAGTGTTCTGGAAAATACTGGAATTTTGTTGATTATCATCTCCAGAAAATAGAAGTCAAGGCAAGGAAAAATGCAAAAACCCAGGCTGAATATCAGTTTGCATAGAAACAGTAAGTGCTACAATATTGCACTGACTAGCAGTGTATTTATTAACCATGAATTTAATTGTAGGGATTTTGAGAGGATTTTGCAGTGGGACCTCGCTGAATATCCTGGCCCAAAGAAGTTGTTACGCATGAAGTGCTTAATAAAGTCTGAGGGTTCGTCGAGGTTTGTAAAGAGACTTATCCGAAGACAAGTTCAAGAACGTAGTTCTGAGTGGAGGTTTTCCAACAGGAGTTGGTCTTCTTCTGAATAGAAGTCTGATCTTAGGAGTCTAGCTTTGTAAGCGTAAACTGCGTAGAATCATATTAGAGAATATTACTGCTGTTACATGGTATTTATAATGGAAAGGAATCGGTGATAGGAGTTAGGTCCTATCTAGGGCAGGTCTGTCTGTTGAGGACTAAGTACTATAATAGGTACTGTGAATGCGAGAGGAACGGAAGTGTACGTGAAGGAAATGAGTCATCGGTCCGATGGTATAACCAATGAGTAAAAAGGAATGAGTAGTCCTTAAATGTCCAATAGAGATCGTAACATTACCCCCTTACTTGCTCCGAATTTCACCGAAATTTGGTACCTTCGCCGTCCATATTGTAACTGTCATCGTAGCTGACATCTCCATGTAATCCTTCCATCAGAATCCTATCCTCGTCTTCCCTGCGGATGGGACACCAATTGAAACTATGTCCTGGTGCACGATGGTCACAGTCGGGGCAATAGTAGGCTTTGCAATAGTATGTGCGATGATCGCTCCAACCGCAGTTTTGGCAGTATGGAGCGTTGTTACGAACACCTTCATGGTATCTCCGTCGGGTGTTGGATGAGGTGTCAGATTGGGGAGTGGTGGGATCGTCATTTCCCAGGTCGTACGTTCCTGCGTACAACTGATCGATCATGGCTGTGTCGTCATCTATGTTGATTGGGTTAGAGGGAGAGCCAGTTTCAGGCCTGTGCATTGCGCCAGGCGGACTGTCTTTCTGTCCCTTCGACATACAAGACTGCCGTTTTGATGGAGTTCTGGCGGCGGGGATCTGGAGTATCACCTCTTGCTGGCTGCGTTGGGCTCCTCGTCGGTTCATCAGGCGACGGGTTTGGGCGTTTGGCACTGGTCGAGGTGGAGATGATGGGGGAGACAGTGGTTTTGGGTTTGACCCAATGGAACGGGGATTGGAGTGGCTCAACTCTTGTAAGATCGGGCTGGTTGGGACGGTGGGAATATATTTTTCCTCCGACGGGATGGGCGTAGGTCGATGGGTGATAATGTGGTAAGTGCGCTCCGGGGTAACACTGGTCTGGTCTGGGTGCGACAGGGACCGGAGGGACAAACCGGGTGGAGGAGTACTCGTACAACTGTCTCGCTCTATCCTTGTGCGAGCTTCGTTTAGCAATGTCCTCCCGCCTGATTCCAAATATTCCTTTGCCGAGTCCATCTGCCCATTCGAGGAGCTCATCCTCAAGCGTCGTTCCAAAAATTCCAAAACTAACTTTTCCATCCGGAGTGCCCGACAGATACTCAAGTCCTGACTGTTGAGCCGCGAATGCTCGCTTTCCAACGAATGTATTGAGTCTATGGCTTTTAGGAGTTCGTCAGCTATGAGGTCTATGGCAAGGAACGTATGCATGGAAGAAAGAGCGTGATACGCATGGGGGCAGCGTTTTTTGGTCTCGTAAAAGAGATAGGTATAGGCGTCTTTTGCTGACATTAATTCTATGGTGTCAGTGATGTCAGCTTGGTCGTGTCGTTGCCCACGGGCAAAAGACACTTGTTCGTCGGCTAGCAAGTTGGTGTCACCCGGTATCGAGTAGGTGGTGATAGGGAAGCCGGTGGAGTTAGAAGTAGACATGTTTTGTGTTGAGAGACAGAGGATTGTTGGTAGTGGGGCGATTGTCTCTTCAACGCAGCTTGTGGTCCTTCTTATAGGCTTCCAATATCTCCGCAGCATTAGTTAAATGTTCTTCCGGTTCCCATGAGTTTTCGGAATGAGGGTAATGGCGCCATTTAATCAGGTAGTGGCGCCTGCGTTTCCAGGGTTTGTGTCTAAGAATACTTTCTACTTCATATTCCTCTTCTTTGTTGACCAGGTCAGGTGGTGGTCGGATAAAGTTTGGGCGGTGAGTGTTGGTGTCCATATACAGCGTGAGAAGGGATGCGTGGAAAACATTGTGTATCCTCCAATGGGGAGGTAGGGATAGTCGGTAGTTTACCGGGGAAATCTTTTCTTGGATGCGGAAAGGTCCGATGCATTTCATGTTGAACTTCTTGTATTTGGTGGCTTTTTCTCGCAGGTTGGTGTTCTCTAACCACACCTTTTGTCCTTCGGAGAATCGCGTGAACTTTCCATTGTTTCGTTTCATCATCTTGCTTCTCGCGAGTTCGTGTGCTTTTAGGGCGTTTTCCCTTGCCCTAAGCAGTTCGGATAATTGTTTTTCCACTGATGGAATATTTGTGGATCTGTGTTTAGTCGGGATTCCTCGGGGTTCATATCCCATGAGGAGGTAGAATGGTGATTGGTTGTTTGTGGAGTGTGGTCTTTGGTTGTGACAGAATTCGGCGGTTGTAAGGTATTTTGCCCAGCTGTGTGGTTGGTTCTGGCAAAATATGCGGAGGTAGATCTCCAGTTCTTGATTGGATTGTTCTGTTTGTCCATCCGTCTGGGGATGATACGCAGAGGAGAGTGCGGTTTCAATGTTCAGGAGTTTGTGGAGTTCTTTGGATACTTCAGAGGCGAACTGTGGTCCTCTGTCGGATATGAGTTTATCGTGCAATCTGAATCATTTGAAGATGGAATCGTGAAAGATTCGTGCGGTTTCAAGTGCGTCAATGGTTTTATGACAAGGCAAGAGGATTACCCCCTTACTAAGTCCTTGGTCTACCACGACCATTATACTATTATATCCTGAAGATTCTGGTAAATCAGTTATGAAGTCTACAGATAGGTACTTCATTGGTTCTGCGGTTTTTGGGGTCTGGTTTGGGATTAATAGTACGGTGGTGGGATGCGTGTTTACTTTCGCTTGTTGACATGTTGCGCATCCTTTCACGTATTCTTCCACTTGTTTCATCATTCCTGGCTACCAATAGGCCTTTATGATCAACTGGTAGGTTTTGAGCCTACCTGGGTGTCCTGCGGGCAGGGAATCGTGGTGATCTTTGATGATCGTCTTTTGTTCTTCTACTTTGTCAATCAGCAATTTGTTTTGATAAAAGAACTGTCCTTCTTCTTTTCTCCAATTGTCTTTCTTGGTTCTTCCTGGATAATTATTGTTTGTGAGCATGGCTTGCTCGACTGTGTTTTTAATCGTTCGTGTGTGATACAGGAACGCTGAGGCGGGTATCATTGGTGTGTCATCGTCATCTCCTTCTGTTTCGACGTATAAATCAGATCTTCTTGAGAGTGCGTCGGGTACCACCATGTGGGTTCCTGGTACGTGCTCCAAGGTGTAATTGTATTGTGACAGTTCCAGCTGCCATCTTCTTTGTCGTGGTGTGAGTTTCCTGGCTTCTTGCCAGTACGTCAGGTTCTTGTGATCTGTCAGGATTTGGATTGTGTGGGGGCTTCCCAAAAGTAAGTGTTTCCACTCTTTTAAAGCTCTCATTACCGCTAATAACTCTTTGCCGTAGATCTGATAGTTCTTCTCGGCGGGGGATAGAGTTTTGGAGAAAAATGCACATGGGTGCCATTGTCCTTGGTCATCGGGTTGCATTAATACAGCTCCTGTGGCGTGTTTGCTGGCGTCTGCAGCAATTTTTGACGGTTTCGAGGAGTCGGGAATTTGTGTTACGGGGGATTCAAGGAATTTTTGTTTCATTAATTTGAAAGCGTCGTCTTCAGTTTGGGTCCAGTTCCACTTCCTATCCTTTCCTAGTAAGGCATTCAAGGGTCTGGCAAGGTCAGAGTAATGACCGATAAACTTCCTGTAGAAGTTTTCATAACCTAAGAACTTCTTTACGCCTTTGGTGTCTTTTGGGATTGGCCAATCACAGATCCCAGTGAGTTTGGCTGGATCCATTGATACCTGATTGTGGGAAACAATCATTCCTAAGTATTCAATGGTTTCCGCTTCGAAGGTGCATTTTTCTAGTTTTAGGAATAGGTCGCTATCACATAGTCTTTGTAGAACCTGTCTCGTTCGGATTCGGAGTCTTTTGATGTTGGTGTCAAAGATGAGGATGTCATCCATGTATATGATCATCCAACCTTCATCAATGTAGTCTTTGAATTTGTTGTTCATCAGCCTTTGGAATGTTGCCGGTGAATTGCACATGCCGAAGAACATGACCGTTGGTTCGAAAACTCCCTTGCTGGTTTTAAACGCAGCTTTCCATTCGTCTCCTTCTTTTATCCTTATGTTGTTGTATCCCCAACGTAGATCTAGTTTTGTAAAGATGGTGGCTCCTTTCAATTTTTAGATGAGGTCGGGTATCAGGGGTAGTGGATAGGGGTCTTTCACAGTATATGCGTTCAGTTTTCTGTAATCTTGGCACCGTCAGAGTGATCCATCCTTCTTGCCGATGAAGAAGAAAGGGGACACCTGTGGCGACTTGCTCGGCCTGATGTATCCCTTTCTGTAGTTTTCCATTAAGAACTCCGTTAATGCTTCGTCTTCCTTTGGTGCCAATGGGTATAACTTGCAATTTGTTGGTACAAATTCTGGTTTCATGTTGATTGCATGATCATATTCCCGTCGCTTGGGGAGTCTTTCCGACTTTCTTTTGTCAAAGACGTCCAAATACCCTTTATATTCATTCGGGAGGTTATGCTCCTTCTTATCTCCGTGTATTTGCGTGTGTTCCATTGCCGAGTTGACCTTTAATCGAATCGTGGTTCGAGGATAGGGTGTTTGGTCGGATACGTATCTATGAATGGTTTCATACATGTCTTCGTTTACTGCAGTTGTCCTGATTTTTGTTTCCGTGGTTGTTTGGTTCATCCTAATGGAGTGTTTGTCCGAGTTTGGTAATTCCTTGTCTTTCCAGTTAATGACGGGATTGACTTTCCGTAACCAGGGAAATCCCAGTAATACGTCTTCTCCGTCTAGTCCAGTCAATAGGAACTTTGTGAACCTGTTTTGTCCTCCTGCATCTATCCTCTGATAGGTGCAATGCATAATTTTTCCGTTTTTGTTCGTGGTTCTGTCAACATTTTTACATGTTATAGGAGTTGGGAGTTTTTGGAGGGGGAGTCGGTGTCTGATGGCGAATTTGGTGTCCATGAAGTCGTCTGTAGCTCCTGAATCTATCAGGGCTTTGGTTCCGATGGTTTTCTGTTTCAACAAGCAATCAATTCGTAAGGAGTTGGCATTGATTGTTGCTATTGTTACAGTTGCCATTTTCGACGGTACTAACATTGGGGTAGTCCATCATTTTAAAAACCCTTGTCTTCCAATTCTTTCATCGCCTCTGTCCTTTGATCTTCTCCTAACTCCCTCCACATCCTCATGATGTTTTGGACCCTGTCTTCTTCTACCACTGTTTTGGTGTCATCTTCCGTTTCGGTTTGACGTACCTTTCTTTCAGGAGTTTTTCCTTTGTTCCTACAATTCCTTCCTATGTGTCCTTTCTCGTTACATATGAAGCATCTTCCCTCTTTCCTCCTTGATTCTTCTTCGTCTTTGGTTAATCTTTCGGTGCTAGTGGATGGTCCACTTTTGCAATTTCTGTCGTTCTGTCTTTCTTTGTTTCTGGCGCCCCACGCTCCTTCCGAGATAGTGTTGGCACTGATCCAGTTAGCGTCTAGGTTCGCTACTGTGCTCATCCAGTCTTCAATGATGAGTAGTTCCTTTCCGGTGAGTGCCCCGCGAAGGAGGGGTGGCCGGATAGCCTTTTGATAAACCATGATCATGGCTTCATTGTTGATGCCGCTTTTCCCAGCATCTAGCATGAACCTTGAGTTAAACGCTACTGCATTTTCTCCTTGTTCCATCTTCATTTTCATCAAGGCGGCCGAGGCCGTTCCTTTGACGTTTGCCGTTCTGAAACTGGCTGTGAAGGTTTTCATGAAGTCTGCCCATGTGGGGTAGGCATTCTTCTCTTTGTATTCGGTCATCTTGGCTTCGCTCCATGAGGCGGCGTTGCTGTCCTTCATGTAGCTGAGGGCCACATATACCTTTTTCTTGTCGGAGTTGTAGATGGTGTCATTGATATCAAAGTGTAGATTGATGGACAATATCCACCTTTGGGCTTTATCTGGGGTTCCATTGAAGTCATCAATTTTCCCGATCATCGTGGGTTTGGGGGCTGCAGCGTTAGACATGGTGTGTGGTGGTGGGATGTGGGATGGAGCAGGTGCAGCGGGGAGTATCTGTAAAGTGGGAGGTGGTATCAGGTATTGGATATCAGTGGTCTTACCTAAAATGTACTTATATCTATGCTCTTGATACCACAATGAAATTATTGGTCGAGTCAATCCATTCATGTGTGACTTTGAGAAAATGAACATCATAGTATACTGACCTACAACAACCCTCTCTTTTGCAGCTCTGCTTGATAGTCTACCCACATCTCCTGAGCAATTTTATGTAACAACAAAGAGTTAGTTACACTGGTGCACAACTCAGACAAGCAAAAAAAGTAATGAAAGGGAGTGGTTACCCCTTAAGATAGGACTGAGTTAGTTGTGGGTAAACAACAGGAGGACTCGCTGAGGAGTCTCCTGGATCTATTGAGATTTAGATACTACTACAGCATTGTTTGTACATATATACTATACAGTTGACGGAGGCAGTGGCTGATGACATCATGGGGCATAGCCTGTGTGACCAGCTCCACTACATCAGAGACTTTGTAGCTAAAAATAAGGAAAAGGCAGCACAGTGCGAGAAGGTGGAGTTTTGAAAAAAGATGGAAAGTGCCGCATGGCACAGTGTGTAACAACTACAAAAGAAAGTTGAAGAGGAGAATGAAAATTAAAGGTCCAAAAATTGTGTATCGTAATATTTTATCTTTTTGGCTGTTTGCTGCAAGATGAGCTGCCTCTGATATTACTTGATATGAAAGCTCCCCATTATCACCATTATCGGGTGTGAGAAGATCAGTGTTTTTGTTGTTGTCTTCGTCATTGGTCGGATTGTGAGTACGGATGAAGTTGTGAATGAAGCAAACAGCAGGTGGGATGAGAGCCTGCACAGACATGTCGTATTCAGGTGCAGCCTTCAAAATTGAAAACCAGCGCTTCAGAACGCCAAAGATATGCTCAATGGTGTTATGAGCCAATGCATGGCGCAAATTGAAGTACTCTTGCGGGTTCTGGGGCCTTTTAGAAGTGAGCTTAGTCCAAATGTATATATTAGGGACTTACATGCGGTTTCCACGAGCGTATTTAGCCAGGTGGTAGTGCACACCTCTGTAGGGGACAAGGAGCTGGTCACATGAGGGAAATTCCACATTGGCCAGATAGTATTGGCCACGGGGTATATACAGATCATGGGAGCGGGCATCATAAAAGAGACTGGCATCCGCAGTGGACCCCTCCCACCCACTAAGGACATATGTAAACTGCATGTTGAAATTGCAGCACAAAAGGCAGTCCTGCAAGAACATGCCCTTGCAATTTTGCACAGCATCACACTCTGCAGCCAGAGGGCTGCAGGCAATATGAGTGCCGTCAATTGCACCAATGATGTCCTTAAAGTGGAGAAATTTTGGGTTGTTGGCAATAGCAGCTGGTGTGGCCTCAGTGGCCTCAGGAGGATGTACATAGGAGTTGTAGATAAAGTGTTCAGCAAGATGGCGGGTAGATAGACCAGTGACGCAGGCATACAGAAAGATGGCGGTTTGTTCCTCCAGCATGACCATGCTTGGAGTCAGTATACCTGTGACTCTGCAGGAAATCGATAAGCTTTACAAATACTTCTTGCCGCATCCCCAACTCAGTCCTTATTTGATCAGGATGACCGTTTATTAATTCTCTAACCCATCCATAACCCGTCAGAATTAAGTTATGATATGGCCTTCATCAGAAAAAAACACTTTGGCTATATAGACTCTAGTAGTACTATAGTTGCAAATATAGTTGTCATAGTGATCATAGCTGCAATAGAAACCCCAACATCTATTCAGGAACAATGAGCTCTTATAGTACACTTATAGTTAGCTATAGCCTCTTATAGAACTTACAGCACTTACAGCATATGGCTGACTATATGAGCTATGAGAGAGCTTGTGGCTGATTTCAAAAAAATCATCACACACACAAGGTTTGAACTCTCAACCTGTTGGTCCGCTTTTTTGCTGACCAATCAACCATACATTTATCTACTACACCATAAAGGCTTACAAAATATACTATACATGTGTAATATATTGACCTTTTATGGACTTATCATTTTTTTTTCTACACATTGTCACAACTTATACTTGGATAAAGCATTACTATAAATATGTACTATGGTATTAACAGCTATATAGGCTATTAGAGCTATAAAAGCCATTATAATGCCTTGGCTAGCTATATAATATTATACATGTGTGCTCAAACTTATAGTATTATAAGAGCTATAATAGCATTTATAGTAATGCCTCTGCTATATAGCACTATCAGAGCTATAATAGTATAAACAGTATTGCCTCTGCTATATAGTACTATTAGAGCTATAATAGCATAAATAATATTGCCTCTGCTATATAGCCAAAGTGTTTTTCCTGATGTTGGCCGTGGTTGCTACTCTTGCCCCTCAGCAACTGTAACAATTAAGAGTTAGTTACTCGGGCGCACACAGGAACACACTATAAAGGTAGTGAATGGGGAGTGGTTACCCCTTAGGCTGCAGAGAGTTTGTTGGTTAACAACAGGAGGACTCGCTGAGGAGTCTCCTGGATCTATTGGGGTATATATATATATGCTAATACAGAGTATTTGTACTTATGTACTGTACAGTTGATAAAGTCAGTGGCTGATGATGTCATGGGGCCTAGCCCGCATGACCAGCTCCACTGTGTGGGAGAGTTGTATCTAAAATAAGAAGAAGGCAACATGGCGTGAGAAAAAGGAGTTTGAACAAAAGGGGAAGTGCCGCGTGGCACCATGTGTGAAAGCTAAAGTATACAAGGTTAAAGCGGAGAATGAAAATGAAGGAAAGGTCCAAAAATTGTGTTATCGTAACAGCAACAGCTTGAGCTGTTGCAACAATCAACTGAACAAGGATTGATATGAACCTCGACATCTGCAGGCCATATCAGAGGATCTGTTGTCTAGTCAAGGCGATCTGTGAGTCGGATGGGGCTTGATTTTTGTCCTCTGTTTCCGGACTATGAATTTCTTCTATTTTGTCCATGCGATTAGAATCAGACTTGATATTGAGCTGCAAGACGAACCTTATAATAATGGCTAATAGTGCTAACTAGGGGTATGTGCAAGAACTTTGCGGCCTGTGTATTTTCATTCTCTGCTCTAACCGGGAGAAGCTGGGCCCAAGCAAAATTTGATTTTTTTGAAAAGTGAGAGTTGCCGTACAAGCTCTTATATCTAAGCCCCAATCCTGATTAAGCTCACAGTTGCGTGCCTTATACTCTCCACATATCTTTGTCCTGTTGCCTCAAAAGTGTCATCAGAAGTACGTATTTTGTCCTCCCTCCTTATGTTGGTTGCTCATGTTCATGCCACACTCTTCAGATAACAAAACACTATGAATACTTTGAACAAGGACCCATGTTGGTTTAACTATCATGATGATCATTACTATGCGACTTTAATATCTTTACCTGCTCTTGCGTTGCTCAATGTTATATCTGAGTTATGCATAGAATGTGCCCAAAATTGAGTGTCAAGTGTCCCCACTATGTTTTTGCACTTTGTGTATGAGAGAACATGTATGGCTTTGATGCCTACTTCTGATATTGTGGCTATGAGTAGACTGTCACTTGATGTGTCCCATTCAACAGCAATTAGCTGTTATTTTGCTGATTTGTATGGTCCTGACGTTTCTGCCGCAATGAGAGTGCCTCCTGTGGCTTTATCAACATTGTCCACAATTCCCGAAGACACCTTTGATGCCTGTGGTATCCGATAGATTGGTTTGTCTGCATCGGAACTTGTGAAAAGACTGGAAAGACTACCTAAAGAAGATGTGGTCAAGTGTATTTGAGCCATCAACGTTGTACATTGTCCTTCGTACAATGTCCGATCACGTTGACAGTGTTGTTTGTTGTTGGTCCAGCACCTGAAAAATTGAGTGCTGCACTTGATATCCCTCAATGATGTAATGTTTTATGATGCCGTGCTAGCTTGCCCGCCTTTCTTCCATGCTTTTGATAGTTCTTGCGGCGATTGTCTGACCCTCATCCTCCAATACAAGTATGGCAACTGCGTCATCAACTGTCTTTCAACCGCTGTGATGTTGACCCGAGATAAAAAGAAATTAGCTCACAGGGACAAGAAACTTTTGGATTTAGCTGACATCTGCGAGACTGAAGCATGGTGCGAGGCCTCTTGGCCGGAGTTGGTTCCCCACAACATTGTATACAAGTACCTGAACAACTACATGGAGGACTCAAAATAGACCCTTGGTCATATTTGTGCTGTGTGTTGTCAACAAGTTCTATTGTCGTCAAAAATGCTTGTCTCCCTATTCACTTGGATCTTCTAAGTGTCTCAGATCCTTTTATTGTTGAGAAGTGTGTAGTTCAAAGTCCATTTACTGAGTTTATATTTGGATGTCCATTTTTACAGGGTGTAATGCTACATAAAGATGATATTCAGTCTTTGTGCAAATCAGGTGCTACACTGAAATGTTTGTGCAGAATGCAAGTCTTCGCTTGTGAAGGCCAAAATACCGCGTTTTGTGCTTGCAAATTGTTTATACTGTGGTTGTTTGCCAGAATACTTTGAGGACCTGATATGGGTCAAAGAGATGGTATGTGCAATTTATCGCAACACTGCTCAGATTACATGATTATATCAGTCCTCAGACCCCTCTCAACCCAAAGTGTTTCATGGTAACATGTGCGCTCATGAGATGAATGTTATATCTACTGCTTTGGTACTTCCTCTCACTCCTGCTGACATTAATGG
This sequence comes from Serpula lacrymans var. lacrymans S7.9, assembly GCF_000218685.1. Taxonomy (NCBI): domain Eukaryota; kingdom Fungi; phylum Basidiomycota; class Agaricomycetes; order Boletales; family Serpulaceae; genus Serpula; species Serpula lacrymans. The sequence goes on along the minus strand of NW_006763290.1, from coordinate 2,576,103 downwards.
AATGCTGAGCATTGTGTTTGTTGGTCCCGGAAAGTTTGATGCCAAGAATATGCCCAATGTTCAGGATATGCAAGAGTAAGGTGTGGAGATTTCTACTTTGGCTGTGATCACACAACCAACTGTATTCCAGCATACCTCTAGATGAATCCATCGTGTCCCTTTATCCTGAGGATAGTCATTTGCCCAGTATATGTGATTGTGTGATTCACAACAACAAGAGTGATGCAAAAAAACTTTCCAGGAAAAGACTACTGGCTTCAGTGAACACCCCGTGAGATTATTGTTGCACACTCAAGAGCCTGTTACATTGATGGAAAAGATGGGTGTGTTGGACCCAGAGTGTTCCAGTATGTCCGGTTGTACATTCACAACGGCTACACTGAGGAATTTATTGCCTTCAAGTTCTGATCCTCAGCCTGACCTGGTTCTGTCTCGTAGCAGCATTGCTGTACCTGAGTACAACAATCCTGAGCTTATGCCTGGTATGTGCCCTACATTGTTTCCTTTTGATATAGGTGGATTTGATGATAACAAAAGGCCAACACCTCTATTGTTTCAGCAACAGGCACAGTATTACTTCAGAATTCCTGACAAGTCACTGAGATATCACCATTCATTTATTTTTGTAGTTCTTAACATCATCCAGCGTCGTGCAGCTCATTTGCACACATCCTTTGTTGTTAAATGCCCACATTTTGTTTCCATAGCAACAAATTTGACAGCTGTATCCCCTGATACACTACAGCGTTTAGCATCTCATCTCCGGAATGAAGGTAGGTATTTGGACTTGACTGTACAGGATCATGCTGCACTCAATTTGTTGAATCAGGTCAATACAATTCATCAGGAAATTTACATGTACCTTAGGCGTCGTATTTTTAATTGTAAGCTATGTCAAGCCATATCAAGCCATATCAAGCCAACAAAGGCATATAAGTGACACTAAGGCCAAGATAAAGCTGTCAGATATATTCTAAGACTAAAATTATGGTCACAAGACCAAAAAGCCATTATAAGTGGTTAAGAAAGACTAAGATGAATTTGTTCTGAATAATGACTAATAAGACAATTAAGACTAGAAAGTGATTTTGAACGCATTGTGATCAATAAATTTATTCACATAGAATGAGTCAAAAGAATCAAGAGAGTTGTCACAGTTGATATCTTTTCCTATCAAAGCTTCACTAAAAACAGGCATCATATGAGCCGCTCACATGATGCAGTCTGTATGGATAACCTGAAGTGTAGGTGAGCCATCCTCATTGTAATCTGGATGCACAATCCACATCCCAGTGAGCTCATCACATTCATCAGCAATGTGGAAAAAGCACTGCACTAATGCACATGGGTAGCAAACTCCTCGATAGGAAAAAGAAAAGAGTAGTAAAACACAAACAACATCAAGGCCTGCATGCCAGAGAGTGTTGTGTTGCGTTCTACAAATACTGTGTCATGCCAAGCTGGACCTTTTTGCCACATTGGCGTTATGCAGATCACTTCACGATGCATCCCATAAACACCACTTTTGTCACTTGGTGTGTGGAAATATATGGTTGCAGAGTGTACCACTGATATTTTTGTGTTGGGGGAAAGCCTGGGGCAACCTCTCAAGGGAACATCATATGAGGGGGAGCATCTGGGCTGTCCAGATGTTCCTGGCTGTATAAAAATTGTCGGATGTGCTCTACAAAGGACGGTCGTTGGATTTGTGCTCCGAGTTCTTGAGGTGTTTGCATGTAGTTAGGTTCTGGTTGTAACAACCAAGAGTTTGTTACTCTGGCGCACAACTAGAACCAACTATAGAGATAAATGATGAGGGAGTGGTTACCCTTTAGGCTTCAACAAGTTAGTTGTGAGGATACAATAGGAGGACTTGCTGAGGAGTCTCCTTGATCTATTGGTCTATATATACTACTACAGGTTTGTTTGTACATATGTACTGTACAGTTGATAAAGGCAGTGGCTGATGATGTCATGGGGCCTAGTCCGTGTGACCAGCTCCACAGGGTGAGAGACTTGTAGCTAAAATAAGAAGAAGGGTAGTGCAGCGCGAGAAAGAGGAGTTTGAACACAAGGGAAAGTGCCGCATGGCACAATGTGAGAAAACTACAGTAAAAGGTTAAAGGTGAGAATGAAAATTAAAGGTCCGGAAATGTGTTATTATAATACTAGTTATGTACATAATTAGTTAACACAAATTTACAAGACCACAAAAACTTACGGCGCCAATGTCATGCACCAAAGTTGATTGGTAGCATGGACAGGTGTCAATGACAAAGCAAATATTCAAAAAGACTTGCCTTTGCGCCACACAGGTACAGTGCCACGTGGAATAGTAATTAATATTGCCTTTTTCAATCTTGTGGCTGATCAGCACCACCTCTATTAGGCAATCCAGTCGTGCTCACCTTTGCTTTCCATTCGGTAAATTTCCGTGTTTCGGCATTTCGGCAAATTTTTGCATCACCACTGGCTACACATTGCATTGCGCCCTCGCCTTCATCGTTTCCCTTACTCCCCTTCCTTTGCCTAGCCCCACCATTGGCCCCTTCCTCTTCTTTTTATTCTCACCCGACAATTGTTTCTGGATCCCCATTCTAATCCACCTCTTTGTCACCTCCACCCTCCTCCTCCTCATCTTCTTTGCTCCCCCACCATTTCTGATGTCACCACTTCCTATCCGCTTCCGTCACCAATCCGTTGACTACCACATGCCACTGCTGATATCAGCAAAGCCCTGGCAGCCAGTCCAAATAGGGCAACAGGTCCATCTTCATGACATCAATCTGCCATCATATACTATCAAAACATCAGTCGCTTGTCTTGCCTGGTTAGACTGGTTGGAGTGTGGGTGGGTAGTTTTTGAGCTGGAGAAGGTTCATTGCTATCCCATTCACTTTGGTACACTTATCTTTTATCCATTGTCTTCGCTACAGCTACACCTACCACACGCTGCCTGGGACTCACTTGTTCCAAATTGGAACTACTCCTCTCCCTCCCTCGTTTGTCCAGGTGGTCCAACACAACCAGTCCATTGGTAAGGCCATGGAACCGTTGGATTTGGACTAGGTGGTGGACCGGTGGCTCCAGTTTCTTTTTTTTCAGCAGAACATTTATTTGCAGTGCAATTATTTTGATTTTTGAATCATTTTTATGGACACATATTTTTTTAGAATGCAAAAAAAACAACAAGAAATCCAATCCAGACTTCTTCTCTAAATCTTAAGTTCACTACTCTGCTACTTGTGATCCAGTGTAGTCACAACACTTCCCACTGTTACTACTTTTGACTGCTGTCATTGTCACTCGTCACTTTTGAAAGTGATTGTTATCCCTTTCAATTAGAGTCCTTCTGAGCACTACAGTTTGTGCGTCAGGAGCCTGCTATCACTGGGAACCTCATTATTTTATCATTCTCAAACCTACCTTGTGCTAAGATTAGCAAGGTAGTACTCATCCTATATTTGTCTCAAAAAGCCCCTATTTTCTATAGTTCAACTATCCCTCCTCCTCAAAACCCACACCCATACATCTCTGGGTTTTACTTTGAAGGATCGTCATACATACCACCCCATGAACAACCAGAGCACCCACTGTTCTAGGAGGCAAAACCCATAAACAATTTTTGTGGAATCTGGGAGGATTTTGTGTTAGTTTGTTTTGTGTGTGGTTTTCTAACAACAGTTCTCATCATCAACACCAAGTACCTATGATCGTGTAACTGACTGTCACTGGTCCTCCTACAGGCCCACTTTCAGAGCTATCCTCGTTGATGTGGGCTTGGTTGCTGGTCCTGACTTCATCAGCATCTTCTTCTATGTCCCTAAGATCTGAAAAGAGTTAGTTGACTAACCATGTAGTTACACAGAAGAAAAAACTTACCTTCAAGCTCTAAGTCAGCATTGGCCAATGCATATGTTAGAATATCATCCTCAAGCATCCCTCGGCTTGTAAAATCCACACATGATGCTGCTAGCTTGTTAAAACGTTGGTTTGTAGTAAGCATTTGTCTCAAGGCTTCATAACAGCTGGAACATTTTGAAGGTTCTTTGACGGCCTTGATGTGCTTTGCCTCAGTGATAGACAAACAGAGGCCATTTGGGGCCCTAAACTGACAAATGAGGAGAGAGTAGTGCGTGAGAGAATGTTGGCAAGGGAGGGAGAAGCCAGTAGGATGAACACCGAGGGTCTGGAAAATAGTTCAATGCTGATGGAAATGTACCAGTGCATCTTTAACTTTAGCAATTGTATTGTTGTCTTGTATTTAACAGAAGTTTCAAGATGCATGGAAGGTGAGTACAATGCCATCAGGTACATGACCCACAAGCGCAGGAAGAGAGACCTAGGATAGTTAATTAGTCACTATGTGAGCAATATGGGATAAATATACCTTCATCAACACTTTGGAGTCATCCCCCGTCCATTGCTTGTATCCACAGCCTTGGGGAAACCTGCGTAGACCAGGATATGATAGTGCAGCAGCAATACTATTGTTTGGGGGCTTGTAAGTATGAATTTGGAAAGTCAGGAACAACACTACTTACCAAGAGTCAATATCATCTAAGATTTGGTCTGCACATTTTCTGCCATGTGTTAGGACAAGATATTTGTCCACATATAAGACCAAATGGTCTTTGAATGTGCCTTTGATGATTTGGTGTAAGAGATCAGGGGAGAGTATCTCGTGAATATCGGCACAAGGGAAATCATTAGTAAATGGCTATAGAGGTATGGACTTTATCTCTTATGGCATATTAATGGAGAAATTTCAAAGTATGTACCACAATGTCACCCACTATTCCATACTCGTCCCACAGTACACTAAGTTAAAGGCACTAACCAAAGCTTCTGTGTGACCTTGAGTCTGTCAAACCCTTGATACATCTAAGTTATCTGTCATTGAAATACATCTGCAGAGAGAAAGTTAGGACCACCAAAATCAATACCTATAAGTTACTCACTGAGGGCACCAGCCTTGTACAATATAAACCAGAAGGACTTGTTCAGGATAGTCTGCAATATATGGACCAAGACCATATATTACTTGTCTAAATTGAGCGGACATCACACTACTTCAGGTGTTGTCATTCCTGGCTTGAGATCCTGCAGGATATGTCATGCAGAGCTATGAAAAGCTGCAGTCTGAATTTGCAAAACCTTGGATTATTTGTATATTTTTTTGCAGCTAAAATTCAGAAATTAGCCCATTCAATGTTTGAAGAAAGTCAAAGACATACTCTTGGGAATAGAAAGAAACCCAAGAAGAGCGACTGCATTTCTATGTGCCTGATGCGCACTATTATGTACATTACCTATAGATATATAAATTGGATAGAATCTGTTTTGTCCTGTTGCAGCAGAAACAGTTGTTTTATCACTCCCAAGGATGATTGGGATAAACATTGATCCATAAGTGTTGGCATCTTAAGCTATTTTGTCTGCATGTTTTCATGCCCAATTGCCAGACATGAAATAATGGTATTTCTGCTTGCTTGTGCTGTCATACTCACATATGGGCCTGTAATCAAACCATCCTGCAGAGTCTGGATTTGAAAGAATATTTCTTATGATGGCGTGTGGGCTGCAAAACCAGACTTCATAAGATTTAGTCATCCAGTCAGGGATATCAGTGTCTGGAAGTTTGCTGTTGTAAGCAAACATGAAAGATTGCCAATGAATGTCTCCAAGTGATGGTGGATCAATAGTCCTATAAAGGTCATCAGCACTGGCAAAAGGCACACAATCTTCCTGTAGGCCGTTTTTGATGAAGGATGCATGCCAAAAGTCCATGAGTGTATTAATATCCCCTGAGGACACCTGTGTCTTCTTATACAGCAGTTCGGCAGCTTCAAATTCAATGCAATCACAATATAGTGTCCAGTTGTCCTTGGAGGGATTTCGCAGTGGAATAGGCGGCTCTCCTGCAGGTAGATAGACACCGTGTTCATCACACGGCAAACCTGAATAAATAATCAAAGATTGAAATAGTAAAAAAACAGAATAATCATCATTAATGAACAGATGGTATTCAAACTCAGGATCTGGCCTTTCCTCATGTGGAGGGATGTCCTCGTCACCATTTTGCACAGGTTCTATGTCCTCATCATACATCTGATCCTCATCCTCATCCTGTGTTGCTGTGTCTTCTATATCCACATCTTTTTCTGTCGCATCCTGTATAGCATCCTGTTCAGTCTTGTTCTGAGTCAAATTTTGATGCTGGAGCTGTGTAGTGTTCAAAAAGGACAGGTGGTGCATCCTTATGTGCTTTGTGAGCCCACTTTGATTATAAAACCATCGTTTGCAGCCCAAGGTGTCACAACAAAGCAACTTGGCATTGTGAGATTAACAGGATTGTGATCTGTGGGTTGTGGAAGTTGAATACATTGGATGTAGAACCAAAAAAGAGAGACGCAGCTACACATTGTTACATTTTCTGAGTCACATTACCCTGGGGGTGCGACAGGCTGTTAGCCACACCACAAGTGCAAAAAGTATTTTCAAAATACTTGCTCACCTATTGATATGTACCCCATTTCCATTTCTCACTTCTACCTCTTGCCTTATCCTCTTAACTATGAGCCGACCAATCACTTGTGCCAAGAATACATGCCAGCACCCTGGACAAGTTGTGTTGGACTCTCAGCCCAAGTGTCAGACACAAACCAAAATAGCAGAAAAAAGAAAAAACAAAGCCCACAACGACGAGATGACCACACTTGCTATCAGGTGGGCACTTTTAGCTCTGGCAAAAGAGGAAGACAAATAAGCAAGGGAAAACTTAGCAGCAGAAAATCCAGTTCCACCTCCTTATTGTATTGATTAATCACATTCTGTATAGCTTGAGACCAACGCTGCAAGCCTTTACTGATCTGTTGTCGTAGTTTATAACCTGTCAATAAAAATTAGCTGACAATGTTTTATAATGATAAAAGTAACTACAAACCTGTACCAGATAATGATAGCTCTGAAAGCTCCAATAATTGCATAACAACCAACCATTTGAGATTGTCTAAAGCTGTTTGATATTTAGACTGCAATACTTTTTCTTTGTGCTGGGCGTACTCTTGTCCCCCAACCCAACGCTGCTCAATTTGCAATAATACCTCAAAATACCCTGTCTGTGTATGCCGTATCAACTCAAATATGGGCTCCAGTGAGATTAGACTGGATCTGATCTAGACTCACAGCTGTAACACCGGTAAGTAGATTGTTGGCTGCTCCTTGAGCACTAATCCACTCCTGCCTAGATTTGCAAATGTCAGCATACTAGCGAAGATTCTACTAAGATATCACCTATTGTTTCTCTGTAAGATCATCCAGTGCATGTACATAGCAAACATGAAGCTGATTGCAGACTGGAAATTGTTTGGATGACTCAAGATAGTTCTTTTCCTCTGTGTAAAATCTGTTGAAGTCAGTGTATCAATTTTTAACTTTGCCTTGATGGTTTCGAGTTCTATGGCTAGAGTTTGGACCATGAGGAGAGCTTCACAATAATGATTTTGAAGAAATTTGCCTATAATATATTATATTTTGAGCAATGTGTAGTGGAGATGAATGGAAAAGCACTGAGTGATACATATTTATCCATATCCCAAAAAGCAAAATGTTCTTCGATAGCTTGATGACGGTGAAACTGACTTGAGTGCCTTGTACCTCGAGCTAGATCATTAGAAGATGAGAATATATGCTCGCAGCCTGAGCCCTGTCTATTGATGATGGATCTATCCAATAGTCTGTCCACAACTTCCATGAGTCTTCTCTTTCTGTATATCCTAGGATGGATGGCTTCCATTGCTTCAGGCTATTGTTTCCGTCCATAAAAACAAGCCAGTTAATGCCAAGCAAGGGTTCATCTTGTTAGAATATACTCTGACATACCAATACCCCATAGGATAATACCTCTGATCTGTAAGCCAGCCCAGTATGCAGCAGCTATTCTGTGTAAGACGTCCATGGTTGCATGTCATGTTTAAGATCCTACATTGTATAACCTTGGCCATATAGCTCAATTGGTAGAGCAGCTAGCATGTATCCAGAAGGTTCCAGGTTTAATCCCTGGTCTGGCCATTATCCAATTTTATCACATCTTTCAACTTGTAAAAACAAGCAGGACATGAGTGCATAAGACGCCAATCTGGTGTGTTCCACTTCAAAGCTGCTTTGATAAGACTGTCAACACAATAGAGAAGTTCAAGATACATATCAACAGTGGTGTTGAATTGAGTGTCAAGGTAAGGTCTGTAAGGCATCTAAAAAAATATGTTAAAAGTTTATCCCAATATACAGCAAAGCACTCACACTATGAAGATGACATAGAGCTTTTCATTGAGCTTGGATGCTAAAGCAAGAACATGTTCTATGTAATTGTTGATAGGCTGCAAGAGTACAGATGGAAATGGCAACAGTGGGGTAGAGTGGCGAACAACCAAGGAAGCCATGGTAGATTAGTATCTCATTGGGATATTGATGATGCGGTTTGGCTATTAATGAAGCCCGATGTTGCACTACATAGATAGCTCCATTACCATCAGCATCACAGCTATCCAAAACAAGACTTCAACTAATTCTACATCCTTTAGTGATACACAATCACTATCAACAGGAACATCTGATGCCTCCAATTCAATGATTGTATATTCAGCCATTGTGTCACCAGATACTCCAAATATGCTGCAACAAGTTTATCTATTTGATCGCCCCAATGTTGATTTTTAAGTTGAGTGCAATATGTATCAAAAGGACAGTTTACTTATAATAGGGGGGTGGGAAGGATATACTAGACAGTAAGATCAGCTATCTGCTTTGTCGTGTCTTTGTAGGCTTTGTATTTGCCTCCTTCATGGCTGAGAGTAAAGCCTTCCTTGCCTGGGGGCACTGTGTATTGATAGTTATTAGTTTCCATGCCAGAGTCACTTACCATGTTCTCCACAACATCACGATCCTCCGCAGATAAGCCTAAAAATATGTGATTAATGGGTAAAACAGCAAATCATAAAATCTATACTTAGTATTTCTGCCTGACATTTATTATCAGCCTCTTCCACGCATTTTGCCTGCTTTTCAGAGGTACAGATCTCAGAGTAGCGGACAAACCTGTTAAATCCATGAGAAATTGTGGATTTTGACAAACCTGCAACCTGTCTTGACACTCCATGATCAATGAGATAGAGGTGCACAAGATAAAAAAGGAACAACAGCAATGATGGCAGGTTGGGAAACAACAAGAACAACAAGAACAACGATGGTGATGACGAGGTAGTGGTGGTTAAGGGCTTCAGATATATATGACTTGCAGACTTAGACAGAATCGGACACTGAGTGTTTGGTGCCAGTGCTGAGCATGCCGCTTTGCTAAGCAACGATGCTGGAGAAAAGGCTAGCACCATGTTTGGGGCAATCTTTAACGCTGGCATTGAGCCTTCTGCAAAATCAAGCCTAACAATAGTGGGTGAGAGATGTGATCACCCACTATAGTAAGGCTGACTCACTGGGCGGCTTAGGTGACAAAGTTACTGTGAGTAGTGTAATGGTCACACTGGAAGATGAGGGTATTAAGTGAGCTCTTGAGCGTTCCAAATATGACAATTTTAAGTCTACTATTTATTCAGTAAGACACTGCCCTACAACTACAAGTCCTGAAGCATAAAGTCTGAGAATAGCTAACTAAAGGAAGGGAGTTTCTAAGTAAGCTAGAGTGAACATGAAGGAGAGTATTACAAGCTACACTTGACAATGAGGTAGTCTCCCCTAGGCATACCATTTAGAAGGAAGACAGTTGTTCCTTCTATCAACGCTCTGCTTCCAAATACGCCCAAGTACACCGCTAAATTTGTCTCATACTTTACCCATGATTGACAAAAATCCTAAGCCATTTATCAGCAGTAAGCCTGGCCAGACCCTTGGTCCGGGGTTCACCGAATAATTAAATCAAACCTCAATAATGTGTTGTGGCACAGGTATTTATGGGGGCATTAGATCCAAGGTCTGCGAGAGGTATTTGGATGGTATTGGGGATGTATGGTTGTCATCTATATAATATTTACAGTCTTGATTGTACCGTGGCCAAATTTGTAGCATCTCTCAAATGTTCAATATAGATGTTTTTCGGACCTCAAACAAACCATGCGTAGACATTGATCAGAACATCACCATAAGTATACTTGTAATTCCATGTCAACGACCTCAATTACATCAGGAAAAATGGGGGTAGCTATCTAGAGCTCTATAGCACTATAAGTACTCATAAAGCTGTTATAGTGGTCAAACCTGTTATAGAACCTCTGCCGTCTATAGAGCCTCATATAGTTCTATAAATGCTCTTATAGATGTTGGAAATTGTTGTGTGGCTGATTAAAAAAAATTAACACAAACAGGATTTGAACTCTCAACCTGCTAGTCAGCTCTTGGGTGACTAAGCAACCTACAGCCACACATCACATTTATCCACTACACCATGAAAGCTTATAAAACATATTATACAGGTGTTATATATTGACCTTTTATGGACTTAGATTATTTTTTTACTCATTGTCACTACTTATATTTGGATAAATCATTATTCTTATTTTGTGAGTATTAGGGATACAAACTACTATTTCACTAATACAGGCTACATAATCAATTGATACTGGATGATTTATTAGCCCTTTTAAGCACCTTGAACTATATTACAACTATGACCTTTACAGCTATAGGAGCTATGTAGACTGCTATAGGCTATAAGAGCACTTATAGTATCTTGCCTATAATAATATATATTCACACAAAAATATAGTATTTATGGGAATATGTCAACAAAAAGACATCATTTTGTAGGTCCAAAATGCAATCAAATATTTCAGCTACTTTCAGACTTTTCCATCAATTATGAGTATGACAAAAGTTGGTTATGCTTGCTGTGTTCCCAACAAATTGAGTCTACCAACTCCTATCTATATCTTCTTCATCACTATCCTCTTGAGTCCTTTTGCGTGTGCATCAGAGTATACAAACCTTGGGTGCTGTTACACTAGTACTCGCTCTATCACACTCTTTTGCACACTATGAAACCCGGATCACAGGGTTAAGTGGAACAAACCATATACCCAAACCTTAGAGTTAAGAGGAGTCTTTCAAAAAATAAGACTTGGCATAAAATGGTGTTAAGCTTTTGCTAGCCAGTAGATCAAGAGCATGTACCCCAGGTTTGTCATAAACTCTTCATTCTGGGGTACTAGAGAGATCAGTTACAGTTGGAACACAGGAAAAAGCATTATGCACGGCCTCCAGTACCAAGGGGACATATTGTTAGTTTTGGTGATTCTGCACCTTTGTGCTACCTATATATTTTCATTCCTTTCTCTATCTATTCTTCTATCATTCACTATTGATTGTGTTCTCTATTATTTCGCCTTTGTGGCTGCTTTGTTTACCTTTGTTTACAAAACTTCGGACAGTATTGCAGAGTCCAATGCTTCCTATTCTCTAGTTACTCACATTGGACTCTAGGTACTGTATACCTGCCATACTCTCTAATAATAAAGTTACTCACATTGGACTCTAGTTCCAGTCCCTGATTGCTCTCAGCAAGTGGCTAGACACTTCCTTCAAGCTTTGTTCTTAATAGGTTATCAGCCCTGTGCTCTAGCCATCTTCCTGACCTCATATCTCACCATCCAAGTGTCCTACTGCTTATCCATCGTAACCATTGTCTTCTGGGACTCTTATTATTTCGCCTTTGTGGCTGCTTTGTTTACCTTTGTTTACAAAACTTCGGACAGTATTGCAGAGTCCAATGCTTCCTATTCTCTAGTTACTCACATTGGACTCTAGGTACTGTATACCTGCCATACTCTCTAATAATAAAGTTACTCACATTGGACTCTAGTTCCAGTCCCTGATTGCTCTCAGCAAGTGGCTAGACACTTCCTTCAAGCTTTGTTCTTAATAGGTTATCAGCCCTGTGCTCTAGCCATCTTCCTGACCTCATATCTCACCATCCAAGTGTCCTACTGCTTATCCATCGTAACCATTGTCTTCTGGGACTCTTATTATCTCATCCATCACCTCAGATTACTCTGATCTCATCTTGATCTCCAACAACAACTCCTTGTTGCAAGTTACCCCCATTTCGGACGCTTTTTTGGTCTTATCTGCACCATATCTCGCCCAATCCTTATCTGATCGTCCTGTAACTTCTACCATCGTCTTCTACGGCCTAAATAACCCTAGGAGACCTGTCAGAGCGGTTGGATTTGAGCTGGATCTTTCTGTGAGCCTTCATCATCATTTGATCACCTTTTGGCCCCCTATTCCATATCTCCACATCCTGTGCTCGGATCTTGGCCCTATTTGAGCCATCTACTACCCTATACTATTGCACTTTACACCCTCAATTTGGGGGCAATCCATCCACTCCATCATCCTCTGTGAAGTTCGCATTTTTGGCACTTTCACCCCTATTGGACTCCTATTGCATATCTCCACATCCTGTGCTTCACTTCTTGTGATATTTGGGCCATCTATTACTCTATAAAAATGTCCCCTATACCTCTGATTTGGTGGCAATCCATCCATCTTATCTGTCTCTGCATCAATTTCGACTTTTTGCCCTATTTTTCGCTTTTTGGCATATCTGGTGTGTGCATAAAGCTCCAATCTTCTCTACTCTGTCCATTATCAGATAGAACAAGCCTATAGACTGTGAAGCTCGCCTGCATTGCCTCAGTTTGCTGTTGCCTAGAGCCTCTCTCAGTCTGCGGTGTTTGGGGAGCTTAAGTCACTTTGTTGACTCATATACAAGCCCTATTAACCAACACTGTCTCGAGGCGATTTCTCTGTTAATATCAGTGTGGAATTGAAAGGGGAACACAGGCGTAACCCTGTAGCAGCACTAGGAAGCCTTAGCACCCTCCTGGATCGCTTTTAGACACTTTTTGGACCCTATTTGGACCTATCCTTGCGCTTTCTGACCCTCTCCATATCCTCTCTCTACCGCCTCACCATCTTATCTGCTCGCCTCCTACTGTTGCCCATTGTCTTTGCCACTATTCTATCGCCTATAGCCGTCTCCTACATCATTTATCATTGCTCTATTGTCTTATACAACACCCATCATGTCTGACTCTGATCCCAAGTTCCATCCCTTGTCTGGCACTAACTACCCCCAGTGGAGTGGTGAAATGCAAGCTTGGTTGATGACCAAGGGACTGTGGAGGCTCGTCTCTGGCGCTGAAAAGTGTCCTGGGACTGACACTGAAGCAATAGAGAAATGGGAGTTGAGAGCTGAAAAGGCTGCTGGTGCATGATACCTCAATGTCACCAAAGAGCAGTGCATCCATTTTGATGGCATCATTGATGATCCTGTCAAGATCTGGGAGAAACTGGCAATTGTGCACGTCTCTAAGAAGCCTGGGACGAGATTTAATGCCTATGACGACTTCTTCTCTATCAGAAAGAAGGAGGACGAGTCCCTGCAGTCTCTCATGACCAGAATTGACGAAGGCATGCATCAGATTCAAAATCTTCGTCCTACTGGCTTCTCATTGTCTGAATTGGACGATGAATTGACATGCATGGCCATGATTAGGGCGCTTCCTGATCAATATGCCCACTTCACTTCATCTCTACTACTTCTGGGCACCTTGGACAAGACCCAGCTCAGGGATGCTTTCCTTGCTGAAGAGGTCAATTGCCGTCGTCGTGCTGAAGTCGATTCTGCCTTGCATTCTTCATCTACCACTGCCAATAGCACCTGCACCCATTCTAACTGCCATCATTGCAACCAATCCACCACCTCTACTCGCGTTCAGTGTGATTTCTGTGGTTTACTTGGTCATACCCAAGACAAATGCCACAGATACATTGCTAGTCGCCAACAGGCAGTGGAGGGTGCTAAGAATCGCTACAAGCGTGGCAATAAGGCTCAGGCAGGCTCCAGCAACTCTCAGAATACCTCTCAGCAGCCCAAATCTTCGCCCAACAATGCCAATTCATCTACTGTGGTCACTGAATCAGCTGGAAATGCAAGTCTTCGTTCCATTCATCACTCTGATCCTCATTGTCCTCTCCAACTTGATGCTGACATTGATTGGAATGCAGACACAGGCGCCACTTCTCATATGACACCTCATTGTCATTGGGTGCACCACTATACCCCATATTGTGTGCCAATCAAGCTGGCTGATCACACTGTTGTCTATTCAGCTGGTGTTGGTAACTGTGGTGTTTAATCCTGTGATGAATGGCAAAGTGGCTAGGGCTGTGGAATTCTCTAGAGTGCTCCATGTACCAGATCTTCGAAATAATCTCCTCTCAGTCTTGTATTTAACTCGTCAAAGTGGTTTCAATGTCACTATTTCGTCTCATTCCATGTCCTTTATGCGTGACAATACTCTCTTGTTCACTGCAACTATCAATGACAACAATGCAGCATTCCTTGATGGATCTACTGCTGCTTGTGTTGAATTGGGACATTTTACTGCAACTATACCACTTGATTTGATGCTCTGGCATCGCAGATTGGCTCACCACCATCATGCTGATGTCAAGAGACTGATACAGAGAGATCTGGTCACTGGGCTTACACTGGAATCCAAGGCTGCTCCTGATCCTGTCTGTGAACCGTGCTTGTCTGGCAAGATGCATGCCAATCCATTCCCCTCATCTGATACTCGCTCTGCTCATCCTTTGGACCTCATCCATTCTGATGTACACCAAGTCTCTTCCCCCACATTCTCTGGTTATCGCTACTGGGTCACCTTCATTGATGATCACAGCCGATTCCGTGTTGTTGTGCCTCTCAAGGCCAAGTCAGATGTCTTTGATGCTTTCAAGAGATTCAAGGCTTATGCTGAGACTCAATTGGAGCATAAAATCAAGGCTCTGCGCAATGACAAAGGGGGAGAGTACATGTCCAAGGAATTTGAGCAATTCACAGATGACCATGGGATTGTCAGACAGCATACCACCAGGAATCGTCCTCAGCAGAATGGTGTGGCAGAGCGAGCAAACAGACTTCTGACTGAGTGTATCACTGCCATGTTATCAGAGTCTGCATTGCCTAACAGCTTCTGGGGTGAATGTCTGTCCGCTTTGGTGCATGTCTGGAACAGGTGTCCCACTGATGCAGTGGCCCATGCCACTCCATTTGAGTTGTGGTATGGACGCAAGCCTGACATGTCTCACCTTTGCGTTTGGGGCTGCACTGCCTATGTGCATGTGCAAAAGGACAAAAGAGGCGTCTTTGGCTCTCATATGGAGAAATGTGTGTTCATTGGTTACCCTGAGGGATACAAGGGATGGAAATTCTACAATCCTACCACCAAGTGCACTGTTATCTCTGAGAGAGCTGATTTTGATGAGTGCTACTTCCCTGGCTTGAAGAGGTCTTCTGAAAATGTCCCGCCTCCACCTCCCACTCCACCTTCGCTATCCATGCCATTGGGCCTGATTGAGGATGTCCCTGCACTAGGTCCAGGGGGAGATATGGGCCCACCAGCTGCGCTTCAGCAACCTCAGCCATTGCCTGACAATGGGCCTCATTTGGACCTTGATGCAAAACCACCTGTGAATCAACCTCCTGAGCTTCCAAATCACCCTCCTCATGGCTCACCTTCTCCTGACTTGCCTATTGCACTGAGATGCCCTGTAAGGGCTAGGAGACCACCTAGACCATGGTGGCTTCAACACAGACAACCTACTCCTGCCATTGAGAGTGATGACAGTGATTCTGAGGCAGTTGATGATGAAGTGGCATACTTTGGAGACTCTGCTGAGCCTAGGTCATTTGCAGATGCAATGAAGTGTCCTGATGCAGATAAATGGAGAGAGGCAGCCATAGAGGAGCTTTGTGCTCATGAGCGCAATGGTACTTGGTCACTAGTAGAACTACCTCCTGGAGTCAAGGCTATTGGTGGCAAGTGGGTCTTCAAGATCAAGCGCAACTCAGATGGCACTGTTGAGCGCTACAAGGCCAGATATGTGGCCAAAGGTTATAACCAGCGCCCTGGCTTTGATTTCCTCGAAATATTTGCACCTACTATCTGCATATCATCCATCAGAGTTGTCCTTGCCATTGCAGCAATCCACAACCTCCATTTGCGCTCCATTGACATTTCCCATGCATTCCTGAATGGAGTCATGGATGTCAAGATCTACATGCATCAGCCAAAGGGATTCCATCAGGGTTCTCGCAATCTTGTTTGCCAGTTGGACAAGGCCATCTATGGGACAAAGCAGGGAGGCAGAATGTGGAACCAGAAGATGCACACTGTGCTTGAAAAACTCGGATTCAAGCGTACTTATTCAGACTCTGCCATCTATGTCTTTAACAGAGCTGATGTGCACATTATCCTGCCTGTTTTCGTTGATGACATGACACTGGCATCCACTTCTACTTCTGCACTTGACCAAGCTGTCAAGGACCTCTCCCTGCACTTTAAGCTTCGTGATCTTGGCCCTACTTCTTACCTACTTGGCATTTCCATCACTAGAGACCTAAGTAATCGCACCATCTCCCTCTCCCAACATCAGTACACTCTGGACATTCTGGAGCGCTTTGGCATGAAGGACTGCAAGCCTGTGTCCACTCCCATGGATCCTGGTTTGCGCCTCACCAAGGACATGTCTCCCAAAACATCCAGTGATGCTGCTTTGATGAAGGACATTCCCTACCTTGCTGCTGTTGGTGCTCTGATATATCTGGCCACTACCACTCGTCCTGACATTGCCTACACTGTTGGAGTCCTTGCCAGATATAACTCTAATCCTGGTCTTACTCACTGGAGCGCTGTCAAGCACTTGTTCCGCTACTTGCAAGGCACCCTTGTATTAAGAACAAAGCTTGAAGGAAGTGTCTAGCCACTTGCTGAGAGCAATCAGGGACTGGAACTAGAGTCCAATGTGAGTAACTTTATTATTAGAGAGTATGGCAGGTATACAGTACCTAGAGTCCAATGTGAGTAACTAGAGAATAGGAAGCATTGGACTCTGCAATACTGTCCGAAGTTTTGTAAACAAAGGTAAACAAAGCAGCCACAAAGGCGAAATAATAGAGAACACAATCAATAGTGAATGATAGAAGAATAGATAGAGAAAGGAATGAAAATATATAGGTAGCACAAAGGTGCAGAATCACCAAAACTAACACCTTGATCATTCCCTTGTCCTTAATCCTGATCCCAATTCCACTGAACTCTTCACCACTTTCTCTGATGCTGATCATGGTGGTGACAAGGACTCTGGTCGTTCTACTGGTGCCTATATTGTCAAGATGGGATCTGGTGCTGTCTCCTGGAGCTCCAAGCTTCAGAACATTGTTGCTCTGTCCACCACTGAAGCAGAATACATTGCTGCTGTTGAGGCTGGCAAAGAGATTTGCTAGATGCGAAATTTGTTGAAGGAAATGGGCTATCCTATCACCTCTCCTTCCACCCTTCATATTGACAACCAATCTGCCATCTCTGTATCCAAGAACCCTGAGCACCATGGTCGGATGAAACACCTTGATCTGCGATGGCATTGTTTGAGAGATGTTGTTGACTCTGGGCAGATTGCTCCTACCTTTGTTCCCACTGCTGAAATGCCTGCAGACTTGTTGACCAAGGCTCTTGCCAAGCCTAAAGTGGAAGTGTTCAGGAAGATGATGGGACTTATTAGATCAGGGGGGAGCTGATGCTTGGGAGGTGCAGCATCAGGGGGGAGTGTTTGTTTTAATGATTCTGCACCTTTGTGCTACCTATATATATTCATTCCTTTCTCTATTTATTCTTCTATCATTCACTATTGATTGTGTTCTCTATTATTTCGCCTTTGTGGCTGCTTTGTTTACCTTTGTTTACAAAACTTCGGACAGTACTGCAGAGTCCAATGCTTCCTATTCTCTAGTTACTCACAT
This sequence comes from Serpula lacrymans var. lacrymans S7.9, assembly GCF_000218685.1. Lineage (NCBI taxonomy): Eukaryota > Fungi > Basidiomycota > Agaricomycetes > Boletales > Serpulaceae > Serpula > Serpula lacrymans. The sequence goes on along the minus strand of NW_006763290.1, from coordinate 2,558,222 downwards.
TGGACTCTAGGTACTGTATACCTGTCATACTCTCTAATAATATAGTTACTCACATTGGACTCTAGTTCCAGTCCCTGATTGCTCTCAGCAAGTGGCTAGACACTTCCTTCAAGCTTTGTTCTTAATACATATAGTCACAGAAATTGGTGTTGAACCATCATTGTTTAAGCAGTAGAAACAGTTTCATCTTCAGATACCTCTGACAGGGCCAGGCACTTGCCTCTGCCAGTTGGAGAGAGACTGACAGCTTGACAAGCAGGTCAACCAGGGACAACTGTTCAGACCCCTGTTTTGTACTATAACTTTTACATACCTTTTCTTTACTATATGTGTGGATATTTGGAGATTAAGATTCAATATGCAACTGGTAAGTGGTAGATCCGCAAAATAGCTAGTGGGGACCCCCAGTTACTTTTTTTTACTGTACTTTACATACTGAACAAGTCAACATGTTGTTGTAAGGGGCAGCAAATTGTGCAGTTGACAGTGTAACTCAGTAAGCTGCAGGTAAATCCCCCTCAGCAAGTTGAAAAAAAATTCAAAAAAAGTCAAATTAATGGAGAGAACAAGTTTGCAGAATGATGGATCAACCTGAAAATATGGATAAAAGCAAACTGGGATGCTTTCTCAGATGATTATAAAGCCACAACAGCGGTAATGTCAAGACTAAAATGGCCAGTGGCAGGTCAATATACCCAAAACAATATGCCCAAGTTAGACTCTAGGAGTTTTACTGGTCAGGCAACTAGCAAACCTGGGACTATCTTAAGATAGAGATTGTGAAATATTTCAAACCACAAGTCAAATATGACTGGGCACACCAGCAGGTCTGTTCCTTCACACAAGGACATATGAGGACAGATGACTTTCTGACCCGGTTCCCAGCTCTCTCATACAAGGGGGGCTTGGGAATGAATATGCAGTAGAGTTGTTGGAGCAGAATATTACACCAGCTATTGCCCAGCAACTTTATTTGCAAGGGAAACAACAAGAAGATCCGGTGGCCACAGCAGAAGGGGTTTAAGAAATTGGTAGGGCCCAAAAGCTCTATCAGATGCAATTTGGTGGTGGGCCCACAATGCCAACAAAAACAACAGACAGGATTTAGGCCGTATGGGCTGCAACTGAGGCAAGGAGTTTCTATGGATATTGGTGCAGTCCAGGAGAGACAAAGATGCAGATTCAAGGGCTTTTGCTACCAATGCAGCAAAAAAGTACACATGGCCTGAGACTGCAGAATTGGGCAACAGGCTCCCCAAAACCAAAGCCAGGGGTGCCAGGCATTCCAATTAGAAACAGAGTAAAAGGATAATTGATAATTGGCCAAATACCCCGTCTGATTATTCTTACAACAAAACCAAAGCCTTGTTCTATGATTAGCAGGCAGCTGAGATGAAGGCTCAGAGAAAAGAATTCAGAGCTTAGGTGACTTGGGTACCTTAGCTCCTCAATATGATGAAGTAAACCACAACAAGGTGGCCTCTGATCCTGGGTGTTGCACAAGAAATAAAGGATATGGGGTGGCTCCCAGATTTTCTTCAAATTATAATCACTTCTCACCCTTTAAGGGATGTATAACAGGTGATTCAGATGATTATGGATGAAATATTTATGGTACCAATGTAACCGCTGCACTAGCGTCCCAATTTGAGCAAGGCCCCGGCGGGATTAAAACTAGGGTGCTTGATTCTGGTCACAAAATACAAAAAAAATTACAAAAGGACAAAACACAAAAACAGGTTTTTTTCAATAGTAGAATTTTTTTTGAGCTACTGCCAACAGAAACCCCAAGGTGTGCATTGATGCACACATTTTATTCCAAAAGGAAATCTATTTAGACATTACGGTTGAAAACCTTGCCCAAGGGACTATACACCCAGCCAATGCACTGCTTGATTCAGGCGCTAACATAATATTTATAGATTAGGTCTGGGCGGAGAAGGCTGGACTCCCACTCCAAGAATTAGATGCATTTATTCCTGTTTACAATATTGATGGCACAGTGAATGCCGGTGGATGCACGATGCACAAATGTTTCTCGGCAGTCAAGTACCAAGAACACAGAGGACATGTCACAGTGGAGGCTACTCAACTGGGAAAGAATAATTTAATACTGGGCTAGCCCTGGTGATTCAAGCACAATCTGTGAAAGCCTAGACATAACATCCTCAGTTTTCAGAGAACCAACTAAGATTGGTTAAGTACAAAGTACCTAGACATAAGATCTATATGTAGTATATCAGAAGTGAAGAAAAAAGAAAACAGATAAGAAACATACTCTCAGTTGTCAGAGAACTAACTGAGGAGAAGAAAAATAAAGGAAAACAATATAAACATTGTTGTCACCTAATCAGATGGAATACTAAGTAAAGTGTCTCTTTGAACATCAACACAATACTGAGATAGACTGGCAATCAGGGGCGGTGAAATTGGCCCCAAAGCTTGACAGCTGAATTACTTCTTGCCATCACTTATGCCGACCTCATTTGTGTGCCTATCACATTGTCCTCAGAAGTGTAACAAATTAGGTAAACAAAGTCATGTACGTCATTCTAAGGCTGAAGAAAGGGTAAACACTGGTTATGCTTGTACCAAACTCAGACCTATAAAAAATGTAGGTGATGATAATAGTAAGGTGAAACCTGAGAAGAAGACCAAGAGACCAGTACGTCCAGAGCACCATAACTTCCAGAATGCCTTCTCAAAACACAAATCTGAGTATATCTCGGAGGCTAAGCCTTGGAACTATGCTATAGAATTAAAAAAAAACTTTTAAACCAAAAAAAAAACATATGATTCCCCCTGTGCCACAGAAAGAGAGGAGGTTTCAAGCTTTATTGATGAGCAACTCAGGAAAGGGTACATCAAACCTTCCAAGAGTCCCCAAACAGCATTTGTGAATGGTAAAAGTGTATGGTAATGGATATTGCTATTAAAATGAACACACAATTAAAAATGCTTATCCACTAGCACTAATTGGGCAGCTAGAAATTGGCTGGCACCAAATTTTGAAACAAAGATGGATCTCATATGGGGTTACAACAATGTACACATGAAAGGAAAAGATACTTGGAATGTAGTGTTCATATGCCACTAAGGATCCTTTGAGCCCCCTTTATTATGTTCTTTGGACTTACAAACTTGCCTGCAACATTCCAAAGCATGATGGATGAAATCTTTTCCTGATATGGAGAATTGTATTGTTATTTATATTGATGATCTTCTTATATTGACAAAGTCAGACAATGAGACTGAGCATGACAAGATTGTGCAAGAAGTCCTTTGATGCTTACAGGACCAGGACCTATTTGTAAAACCTCAGAAATGATATTTTAGAGTAAAAGAAGTTCATTTTCTAGGTGTGATCATTGGCCAAATGGAATCAGGATGGACCCTGAGAAGATTAAATATATTCTGTAATGGCCAGAGCAAACTCATGTCAAAGGGGTCAGGGCCTTCCTAGGTCTATGTAACTTCTACCAAAGGTTTATGAAAGACTTTGCAAAGTTTGTGAGACCATTGAATGATCTCACCAAAAAATATGTTATTTGGTGATGGACCAACAAAGAACAGAAAGCTTTTGATAAGCTTAAAAAGGTGTTTATGACAACCCCAATTCTAGCCTTTTCAGAGCTAAATAAAGAGTTTTGGTTAGAAACTGATGCTTCAGATGTTACTACAGGAGCAGCCTTATCACTCAAATGCCAAGATGATTTAGAGGCCTGTTTCATATTTATCACATAGTTTGCCACTTACAGAGTGCAACTATTAGATTTATGATAAAGAGATGCTAGTCATCATTAAAGCTTTAGAGCACTGGCGGCTGCCATTGCACGATGCAACTGGGAGGTGTCTACCTCCCGGTCGTATGTTCTTTATGGATCACTGTTGCTGCCATCACTCAATGCAACTGGGGGGTTTTTACCTCCCAGTTGTATATTCTTTGTGGATGATAAACCTAGGCCCAGGACCACTGCAATCTCAAATTGGAGAGCACTACCCATGTCAATTATCCGAGCTATTGTGGGGCAGCTGTTTGTTGTGTGCTAGGTCATCTGGGGTGTTGCTACCTCCCAGATGCTGCTGCTATGGCTCATTTTTGCCACCGTCCAGTTATTTCACCTTGGTCAACACCCTTGTTACTTTTATGTGATAGTAGGGGGGCCTTACATTCAACCATAAGGATATTTCATGGCACCATAGTATATACATCTACGTATAAGTTACACCCTGCGCGCTAACCTTGAACCATCTGAACTGTTCCCTCAATACCTGCAGAGTCAGTTTGCGATAGCTGGTGCTTTGGTTATCCGGCCGATCCTTGTCGTAAAGTACCTTGGGAAAGCTACAAACTACATGGTGTTTTGTTAGTAAATTCTTGTTGCTCCACCTTCATTTGGCTGGCTTAGAATATAAGGCAAATAGTAAAGGGACAATTTGCATGAGAAGAATGAGAAACCTGACCATAGAGGGTGAAGGGTCAGAACTAGGATATCTGGTATCTGTACTGGTGAACAAACAACCACCTAATAGGCCAGGACGTGGGATTAAATTATATAGGGTATTGGTGAATCTGGAAACACACGGACAGGTTTGTTTGGGGTCAATGGGTTCCTTTCAGAGTCTGTAAATAGGATAGTTTGTGGTATACATCCTATGATACAATGTACAAAAATAGCTATCAAACTGTGTAATCATACATTCTGCCAAGCCCTAGACTAGTTACCTGATTCTGTGAATTGCAACTGCATCAGTCTATAATATCAGATTGATGCTAGCAGACATACATATCCGGCTGATTTTTGACACCTGAACCCGGGAAGCGGAAGCCACTGCAGCCTGTTTTGCTGCACAACTAAATCAAACAAATCTTCATGATATCTGTGATAGACCAATAATGATCATACTTGTGGATCTGTGGATGATTTTGTAGAGCCTATGGTGGTGTCAGTATAACCAAAATCCAGAGCTAATTCACTTACTTTGTTAATCATGACTCTCAACAAATTGGAGTCCTGCTTGGAGTAAGACTTTGTTGTGTCTAGGTGCTCATCAATCAAGCTATGCACACTTTTCTAGGTTGTATGGTCAATCAATGATGGAGATCAGTGAGCATTCACAAACATACCATTAGTTTATTAAACTCCTTAAGTTTCCAGCCTAGAGCACTTTCAATATTACAGCCTCCACAACTAGGGCAAGCAACTTCTCCTAGAGGCTTTGGAATAGCTCAATCTCTGAGTCTGAATCAGACTTACTGGATGTTCTACTCAAACCGGACGGTGGTGAAGCATCATCTAGCATAGTTTCGGGGACAACTGGAATGCTCCGCTGGAATATAACCTTTTTTGGTTTGGTGTATGGCTTGTAACAACCAAGAGTTAGTTATTCTGGCGCACAACTCAGACAAGCAAAGAGTGATGATGGGGAGTGGTTACTCCTTAAGATGTGATTGAGTTAGTTGTGGGTAAACAACAGGAGGACTCGCTGAGGAGTGTCCTGGATCTATTGAGGTTATATACTACTACAGCGTGTTTGTACTTATATACTGTACAGTTTGATGAAAGCAGTGGCCGATAATGTCAGAGGGCGCAGCCCGTGTGACCAGCTCCACTGCATGATAAACTTGTAGCCAAAAATAAGAAGAAAGGCAGCGCAGCACGAGAACATGGAGTTTGAACAAAATGGAAAGTGCCGCATGGCACAGTGTGTGAAAACTACCATAGAAAGTTAAAGAGGAGAATGAAAATCAAAGGTCCAAAAATTGTGTATTGTAACACTACCCCCCTCTAAGGCTCAACTCACTCCCAGGCGAGACCAAGTACCAGAGGTAGTAATTAAATTTTCAGGCATAGGTTGAAAAAGGGAATTAAAAAGTGTTGAATTCATGCCTCTAAGCTTCCTAGGAGCTGAGGGATTCTTAGAATAAAATTCTTGAACAGCATCGCGGGAATTATCCAGATGGGCTTCTGGTTTCCACATTCTGTCCTCATCTCCATAGCTCTTCCATAGGACTAGAAACTCTAATTTTCCATGCTTCAAGCGTGCATCCACCACTTGTTTGACTTTGAGCTCTTCTTCACCTTCCTGGGTGACTACAACCGGTCCAGGCCGGTCCACGCACTGTCCCGGCAGTGGCCCTTTGTAGGGTTCCACACAGCTAATGTTGACCGTGGGTACTGCCGATCTGTCAATTTTAAGTGGTCAGTATCTAACCAGACCAGGTAGCCGACCTTGTAGTCAGGGGCCTTGGAGCGTCTCTGCTCTGCCCTGTCCTTCATCTGCTCTGCAGTTTTGAATAGCGCCTTGCGCGTTTCGTCTAAGACTGACTTCATGTCTTTAGCCATGTTCTCAGCAGCCTTGTTTTTGCTTCTGCCAGGTTCTACACCCATTCTGGGAAGGTACAATCTTGTTACCTCGAATAGTGCTTTTCCTGTAGCTGACGACTGTTTGATATTGTAAGAGAACTGGGCTATCTTTAGCCACTTGGCCCAATCTGTCTGTCTGTCATTAATAAATATCCGGAGATATTGCTTCATTTCCTGATTGAGCCTCTCCGTTTGTCCATCAGTCTGCAGATGGAACACCATTGATAATTTAAAGTTGATGCCCAGCATCCAGCATAACTTTTTCGTAAATTTGCTAGCGAATTGTGGTCCCCTATCGGAGATAACCGTTTCCAGCAATCCATGGATAGACCATACAAAATCTTTAAATAGATCTGCTGTACCAGCGGCGGTAATAGTTTTGTTGGTGGGAATAAATACTACTTCTTTGGAGAAGCAATTCACTACCACCATTACTGAATCATATGCATTTGATTCAGGTAGATCCATCGTGAAATCAACCGATATATCCTGCCAAGGACCAGCTGGTATCGGATTTGGGATAAGTTTACTGGCCGGCGGTTGATATGAGTTCTTTGCCATGGCACATCTTAGACAGGATTTTACGCATTCTTGTATGTCTTTAACCATGCCAGGCCACATATAGTTTCTGGAGATCAACTCCATTGTTCATTGCCACCCAGGGTGCCCAGCCATTATCTGTCTATTGCCTTAATCCTTGCAGACTCAGGCACATAGATTTTGTCTTTGAAATAGAAGAGCCCATCTTCCCATAAATAGTTTTCATTGCCATCAAGGCGCACCTTCTCTTCTGAGGAGATGTCTTTTTTGAAAATTTCTAGAAGATTGGAATCCTGCCCGATTCTAACATTGGCAACCCTTGATTGATCTATCAGGGTGACACCTTTGTTGTCATCTTTGATGCCGTTCCCATGCACTCCTGAATGGCAAATATTTCAGTCATCAGCAATCAACACAATTGAAGAAAATAAACTTACCTTTGATGCAGTTGAGATCCGGATCACTGCAGAAGTTTCACGACAGTCAGGGAAGGCCCCTGGAGGTTCTGAATCAGCACTCAAATCCAAGGAGAAATGGTGTAACTTCCACAAAGCCAAATCACACAACACCCTGGAGTGTCGAACACTTCAGTCAGCTGAAAAAGGTCAAAGGAAGAAGGGAAAGGAAAGACACAAGGATAAAGGAAAAAAAAAAGAAAAGGCAAATACAGCGGAGCAATCATCTGGATCTGACTCCGAGGAGGAACAGAGTCATATTGCATTGGATCATGTACATATTTCCAAGCCTCTTGCTAAACACATTCAAGCTTACCTTGTGTCGGAACCCAATAAGACCAAAACAACAATCATCATTGACTCCGGAGCAACATCCCACATGGTCCCTCACCGCTCCTGGTTTGAGACAGGAACATACCATGTTCTGCATCCTCCAAGGACAATCAGTTTTGGGGATGAATCCTCTGTAAATGCCATTGGCATTGGAACAGTAATCCTACAAGCAACTGTTGGCAAAAAGGACTACAATATTGCACTGTCAAATGCCTTACTTGTGCCAAACTTCACTTTAGCACTCGTCTCTGTCCACAAATTGTCCAAAATAGGGTTATCAACACTTTTTACCAGCAGGGTCAAACACTTGTGAAGTTCGGAAAAAAGAGGAACTTATCCTCACTGCGTTACACAAGCGAGGACTTTATCATATCCAAGCAAAACCCGAAATCAACCTGGAGTCAGCTTTTGCAGCAGTAGATGTAAATTTATTGCACAGGAGAATGGGACACATTGGAATGGACCGCTTGCAATGAATGATTACAAAAGGACAGCTCCAGGACATGGACACCCTTACCGGAACCCTGGAGTTTTGTGAACCTTGTGCTTTAGGAAAGATGAAGAAATTACCTTTCAAGTCCACTGGAGGAAACCGAGCCAAGTGCCCCATACAAATTGTGCACACAGATGTTGGAGGACCAATCAAACCAACTTCCAGGGAGGGTTTTTGGTACTGGATTATCATTGTAGATGATTTCTCCAAATTTCCATGGATATATTTCCTAAAACATAAAAGTGAAGCACTGGAACAATACAAGCAATGGAACAATACAAGCAATGGAGAGAAGATGTCCAAACATTCTTCCGGACTCATTTGGGAGAAGAAAACTTCACTCCACTATACACAGAATTCCTCCGGAGCGATGGGGGAGGAGAATATACTGGCAATGCATTCAAAAATCAACTCCAAGGAGATGGTGTCATCCAAGAAACTACAGCTGCAGATACTCCGGAACAAAATGGCATTGCAGAATGTATGAATCAGACATTGGCTACATTAGCAACCACTATGCTTCATGATTCTAAGCTCCCAAAGTCATTTGGGGTAGATGCCATGCAAACAGCTGCATATATCACAGCATGCCGCCCAGCATCAGGACTCCATGGAAAGACCCCATATGAAATACTGTTTAAAAGGAGAGTTGATCCAACTTTGTTTCGCCCTTTCGGATGCCAAGCATATGCCTTGATTCTGAAAGACAAAAGGCAAGGGAAGTTTTACTCCAAGGGGCGCAAAGCCATAATGATTGGCTACACACATGGAAAGCAAGTTTACAAACTCCTAGACACTAAAAAACGAACTGTGTTTTCCTGTTGGCATGTCATATTCAATGAATCCGGAAAGGTACAAAAGGACATCACTGCTCCCTGGAACACAGACACTAGCACAGATCAGTGGGAGGGACTCATTCCAGAGAATGCTTACTATCCAGACCAAAAAACATTGGAGGAGGATGATCCTTATCCTCCACGGAGTCAGAGTACATTGGATTGAGCAATGCTGGACAACACCTTGCATGACTTCGGACATTTTTTGAAGAAATTGGACATGCTCAAAATGGACCTACAATATTGCACTGTGACAATCAAGCAGCTATCATTCTTACACGAGATCCACAGTTCCGTGCTTGCACAAAACACATTCAACGGAAATATCATTTTATCCGAGATGACTTAGTATCAAAGGGAGAGGCAGTAATCAGATATGTTCCTACAGGAGATATGGTTGCCGATATTCTCACTAAACCCCTCACTCACGAAAAACACTGGAAATTCTCTAAAGCTATGGGACTACGGTTGCACTCGAGTGGGAGTGACAAAACCGGATAAACCCGGTCTCTGCCGAAGCAGCCATTGTTCTCCATGGAGCATAGCCACCACTCCATGGAGTAACCATTGTTCTCCTAGGAGCCATTATACTGTAGCGAGTAGCACCTCTGACTATAAGTAGTAGGGGGTTTAGTATAGGAATACCTCAGTCGTTTCTATAGCCTCTTGGGCAGCGGCTGAGTTTCACTTAGTTTTATTACAACCATGGACATTTCTCTAAGTCCAATCAATTCAACAATCATAATATATATGGGTTTAGCAACAAATGTGGCATACCTAGCATGGATGTATTGGCAACCACTAACCAGATCCAGATTATGTGTTCTAACCTACATCCTTATCTTGTGTAAGATTTATTGTGACAGGGGCTTTTGTGATCATTCCAACATGCTGACGGTGGTAAAATACCCTTTTGGTTATCATCAAGCCATAACAGCATTTGTAAAAAGGTGATCAAGATGTTACACTATTGAAATTGTTACAACCAAAGTTTTTATACTCTGGCGCACAGAAAAAACAAGCAGAGAGGAGTGAGTGAGTGAGTGGATAAACTTCTTTAGGTTTTAGGACCGAGTTAGTTGTGGGTAAACAACAGGAGGACTTGCTGAGTAGTCTCCTTGATCTATTGGGGTATTTATACTACTACGGACTATTTATACATGTGCACTATGTAGTTGATGAAGGCAGTGGCTGATGATGTCATAGGGTGCAGCCCGTGTGACCAGCTCCACTGTGTGAGAGACTTGTAGCTAAGAATAAAGGAAAGCAGTGCAGCACAAGAAAATGGAGTTTGAACAAAATAGAAAGTGCCGCATGGCACAGTGTGTGAAAACTACAAAAGAAACTTGCTACAATAAACACTTCCAGCACCTATCTTAGCACTTACTTTACTTTTACTGTACTTTTATTTTATTTTTTCATTTTCCAAGTTGCATGATTGATCATGTGATACATCACCTGACCAGTGTCTAGGCTCAACATGTGGCTGGTTTTATGCTGGACATCAGACTTTTAACTTTATTTATCAACTGTATAGTACCTCATGTATTATAGTATATATACTTGACCAATACATGGGGGAAGGACTCAGCAAGTCCTCTTCTAGTGTATACCAACATTAGTATGACAAATGTTGAAAGCATCTACATGGGAGAGCAGGCATTAACACTTTTCCTCTAACTCCAGTTGTTCTGTGGCTGTGCACTTTTTGTTGATTTGTGTGAGGCAACATCAAAATATAACAAAAGCTAAACCTGTCTCCGACTTTGAATTTCTTGCAAAGTGCCATAACTAGGCATGCACTTAGTCATGAACATGGGTGAGCTATTGAAGCCCGGGACCTACCCATTCATATAAGCTTCTTCCAATTGGAATCACTCATGTGATCATCTAATATTTCTTGCCTATGTTACTTGCTCATAGCCCATGCTTCAGGAGACTTCATTGAGGGGAGCCCAAAGTGTTTCTAATATCTCACCATTAACCTGCCCAGTCCCGGGGATAAAGTTAGGCGCATATCTTGGGAAGCAGATGTCTTGATGTCCATGCACATGAAATAATTTAATGCCCTTGTACAAGGATATACCACTGGGGACCTGAAGATAGGGACTTTCAAGGACCCTTTTCAAAAAGTATCTACCATATTGGCACATTATATCGTAGAGGACTATGACTGAGTCAATCTCGGCCAATGAAGACAAGGCCTGACACAAGGAATAGTCCATGTTCATTTGGCCATGAAGAGTGAGCGATTGCCACGATCACAAATTTGTGGGCTACTCACTGTTCACCTTTCTGAATATCCACTATATGTTATAATTGACGTACCAGTACCTACTTACACTTTACCTTTTGCACTTTTACTTTTATTTTTCCAAGTCACATGACCAGTCATGTGACCATTTACTTTACTTTACATTTTTGACTTTTCATAGTCACATGACACAACACCTGACCAATGTATAGACTCATCATGTGACTGGTCACATGCTAAATATCAGACTTTAAACTCTATTTACAACTGTACAGTACCTCATGTATTTTAGTATATATACAGGAGCAATACATGGGGAAGGACTCAGCGAGTCCTTCTGTTGTCTACCAATAACTAACTTGTTGAAACCTAATGGGTAACCACTCCCACCTCTTCCTCTTCTTTTGAGTGTTGTTTTCATTGTGCTCCAAGACTGTGTCTTGTTGGTGTTGTCACACTATGGCACCTGGGCAAAATAGCATCAAGGTGCTACCAGTCCTTGTTTGCCAGGTTTACAGCTCTGTGGTTATTACAAGTAGACCCCACTTTATTTTCTTTGGCAATTTTGAGGTGCTCCATGTATGGTTGGTTTGCTGTCAAGAATGCTGTGTCATTGGCCAATGGGACATCATCATGGGGGTTCTTTGACTTCATGTGCTCTGCATTAAAGTTTCCGTCCATGAAAAAAGTCCTCAAGTGATACTGCCTGAGGGGATTCTGCTTCCAATCAAGCGAGACATTGATATCCGGCTGAGGGCAAGCTGGGCAAAACAATGCTAGAGACCCCAGGGAAGGGTGACAGCTGGGTTGGTGTGCAAATCCATCCAAATGCATATATTCCAAATGTCTCCACTGCTGGGACACCCTCATGAACTCCTGATATCTATTCTAGAGGGGGAAAATATTATTGAGGTTCCCGGGAAGTCTAAAACTGAGGGATGCACTGGGACCTTGTGAGGGAACGCAATGTTTGTCATCCACCATATCTTGGAATAGAAAGTCATTGCAGAAGTTTTACATTCTTTGTTATTGATTAAAAAGTCATCAAGAAAAGAAAAGGTGAATACTGTATGAGGCTTCTTCTGACTTGCTGGGTACAACCTATTGGACAAGGGCTGAACATCTGAGCAAGAAGCATTGAGACAGTTATACCATCTTATGGGCAAATGATGCATGCTGGATCTGTCTACCAGAAGCATAATTGTGTTGACATTGATGTTGGTGCCAGTCCTTTGGGGCATGTCACCCATTGTGATTACTTCTTCATCTTCCCATAATTTTCCTTCCTCATTGTCTGATGGGGCACCTGGAAAATTGTCCTGGGTACCGTCCCCCTAAGAATCACACTCCTGTGAGTTGTCCTCTGCTAGACTGTGGTTGTCATGACATCCCAAGTATGTTTTCCCAGTGTGGTCCAGATGAATTACCAAGCTGGCTTCATAAAGCCAAGAAGATTCAAAATGTGTGCCCACCCATTGCTCAACTCTATGAAATGGTAATCTCTGGTGAGCATTGCTGCAGCATGACATGCAATACTCTGGTATTCTCAAATATTCTGTACACTGCCAAGTTCCTTCTCTTACTAAACATAGGCTGCAAGTCTGTCCTAGGGACCACCCCTCTTCTCATATGAGGACTTGCAGATACTCTGAATGATGATCCAGCCATTGTCTCATGTAATTATTTTTTGACTAAACCAATGTCAGACAAATAATAATGAATGTACTTACTCAATGAACTTGCCTTCTTTGGAGGTATAACCAATGGCTCAAGGACAGGTTGATTAATGTCTTGGATGGGGAACATATTATGTTTATGAGGAGTTTGACAGGGTGTTGACAAAATTGATTGGGATATGTGGTCTTTCACACTTATTTGTTTTGTTTGCACACCTCTGCTTATTTTGAACTTCATCCAATCTACTCTTTGTAACATTGGAGCCACATATTGGGAGAAGCTGCTGCCCATGCTAAATAATTCTGCAGAGAAAAAATGATGTTTGAAGATGCTCATATAGGATATTTATGATAGAAGGCAGTAGTCAATATGGAGCAGGGGTTGAACCTGGAACCTTCTGGATACATGCCAGCTGCGCTACCAATTGAGCTATATGGCCAAGGTTATACAATACAGGATCTTAAACATGACATGCAACCACGGATGTCTTACACAGTATAGCTGCTGCATACTGGGTTGGCTTACAAATCAGAAGTATTATCCTATGGAGTATTGATATGTCAGAGTATATTCTAACACATGCTTCTAATTTATATTAGTTTCTATGATACCCAGGCCTCTCAGGGCTAATTTACTTGATGAACCTGGCATTAAACTTCCTTATAAGAAGCAATATATCAGGGAAGGCATAGGCTGGGAGGTACCTGACACGTTCCAGGCCTTAGCTGAAGACCCGGTATGGAGTTAAGACAATGATATCATTGCTCAGATCTGACAGAAGAGCCAAATCTTTGCTTGGAATGAATGAATGTGGTATTTAATTGACTGAAAATTTACACTCAAATGGAAAAGAGAAAGATAGTGCTCATCTTCAAACACGCACCTCACTTTTTGACTTGTACCACATTTAATCATGCCTAAAGTACTTTGTAATGACGCCCAGATTGAAATACTCAATCCACATTTGGAAGAGTTTTGGGGTGCAAATTCTCTACAACAGGGATGTGTACCTGATAAGACCTGGAATGAAATCTGGGAATATTTGGGGGAACATGTACTCACTAACATCAAGAAATTAACAGACATGCTTATAATTAATATTGCAGCGAGTCAGGTATTGATTATACAACTACAGTGGTAACAAAGTATTACAACCAAAGTTTGAATACTCTGGCGCACACAGTGACAAGCAAGTAGGAAAATGGAGGAGTGAGTAAACCCCTTATGATAGGACCAAGTTATTTATGGGTATACAACAGCAGGACTTGCTGAGGAGTCTCCTGGATCTATTGGGGTATTTATACTACTACAGGTTATTTGTACATGTTGTACTATACAATTTGATAAATTAGTGGCTGATGATGTCATAGTCTCCCTTGCTTACCTAATTCAATATATGATGAGTCAATATCTTGTAAATAAGGTCTGCACCAAAGTAAGACCATTTGGCGTGAACCCCTCTTTGGTGCCAATAACACAGTTATTGAGCTCTTTTGCACCTTGATTTTAAGCTCAATTGCCCCAATTGAATATGGCTGAGCATCACAGTAAAGGCTATCTATTGCTTTAACCAGCATAACTCACCACTTAGCCTTTGTGTGAATTGGTAGAGTTGATAGTGAAGCTTTCAGATGATGAACAACACTAGTTTCAAGATTTTCTTCCATCCCAAACAGATGCTGAGTCATTGAGATAATAAAACCGTCAGCCACTCCAATTAAAACGCCACTACAAATTGCAGACACACCTGAACCAAAACATGGGCAAGAAGAAATGGGATATTCAAAGTCATATAGGTCCAAGGTGCTATATAAATTATTGTAGCTGTGATACAATAGTAGTGATCATGTACATTTGTTCTCTACAGTAGCTGTTTCAGCTGAAACATTTATGTGCTTTTTCCTGGTGTGACTAGCCACAAAATGCTGAGTCCAAGCCAAATGTGCCGCTCATGGTGCCTTCTCTATTACTACCAAAGTGGGGGTTCCTGCCAAAGGTCCATACTTTGGACCAGACTAATGATGTCATAGGGTACAGCCCGTGTGACTAGCTCCACTGTGTGAAAGACTTTTATCTAAAAATAAGAAAAGCAGTGCAGCGTGAGAAGGTGGAGTTTGAACAAAGGGAAAGTGCTGCATGGCACATGTAACAACCAAGAGTTAGTTACTCTGGCGCACACAGAAACACACTATAAAGGTAGTGATGAGGGAGTGGTTACCCCTTAAGCTGCAGAGAGTTTGTTGGTATACAACAGGAGGACTCGCTGAGGAGTCTCCTTGATCTATTGGGGTATTTATACTAATACAGAGTGTTTGTACCTATGTACTATACAGTTGATAAAAGCAGTGGCTGATGATGTCAGAGGGCGCAGCCCGTGTGACCAGCTCCACTGCATGAGAGAGTTTGTGTCTAAAAGAAGAATAATGGCAGCGCTGCACGAGAAGGTGGAGTTAGAACGAAAAAGGAAAGTGCCGCATGGCACGGAGTGTGAACTATAGTAAAAAGGTTAAAGCAGAGAATGAAAATTAAAGGAAAGGTCCAAAAATTGTGTTATCGTAACAGCGCAACTGTGTGAAAACTGAAAGAAAAAGTTGAAGTGGAGAAAGAAAGTTGAATGTCTGTAAATATGTGTATTGTAACACAAAGAGCCCAGGGAAAGGGTTGCTGTAACAATACACAATTTTTGGACCTTTAAATTTCATTCTCCACTTGAACTATCTTTTATAGTTTTCACACACTGTGCCATGGGTAACCACTCCCACTCACTTTACTCAAAGCTTGTCTAAGTTGTGCGCCAGAGTATACAAACTCTTGGTTGTAACAGTTGCCAGGCATGGAAAGTATTTAGGTCTAATCCAAGTGCTCAACATAGTGAAGAAGAAGGAGGCGGAGAAGAGGATGTGGACCCTTTACGAAATCAAGCTGGGGCAGGCAGGTCATATTGGTAAACTGTAAAGTGTTCTGAAGGCAACATTGACTGAGCTCAGTGAGGAGGAGCAAGCTGAATTAAAAGAGAAGCGTGAGGAGTGGTATATCAATGGGCCATCAGAGGATGTGAGACAAAAGTGAGGATAATGTCCTTGACTCACCCAAGACAAATAGTGACTAAAGATACCCAGAGCTGCTAAAATGAAGGGTAGGAAAATAGTGTAGGACTTGCAGATGCAAGTGAGCCGGGATCTGGGAATGTTGAGTTTTGTGCTCACTGCCCATAGAGATACAAATGGAACCACTTGCATGTCCTTGTAAGTAGTCTATGGACCTAAGGCTGAAATTGGGTGTGTGGTTACTGGAACTGATTGCTTTAATTGCAGCCATAAACAAAATGACAAAGCTGTGTTTAAGCATTTTAGCAAGGTACAACCCGACTGGTAAAACATAAAGATATGGGAGGCTTGGGGCAAGTATGCACAAGGCCATTCTTGTAGATGAGGATCTGTTTTCCCCGGCAACCTTTTCAGACCTACAGGCTATCCTCAGGTCTTTCCTGATGACATATTACCAGATTTCCACTGGAAACCCAAAGACTTCAGTACCTTGGACCAGCCTTGTGAAGTGCCTGGGTGACTATATTGACTTATCAAAGGGGTACATACCTTCAGGGTACAAGTTCCAGGAACCATCACATATGACAAAGGAGGAGACACGGGGTCTGTTGGACCATTGGTACAACCAGCAGAACAATATAAATGCCAAAGTTACCTTTAGGTTCAAATCTAGTCTGCACCCAGTAGCCAATAAAGGAAAGGATAAAGAGAAGGAAGCAATGAAGAGAGCCCTTCCCAGAGCGAGAATGGTTGTACCAAGAAGCAAATCCACCAACAAGGAACAAGAGGAGCTTGAGGGGCTTGATGAAATTCAAGTGATGATGAACACAGTGCTGACGTTCAAAACCAGCCCGGGCCCCCCAAACCAGCTGCAAGGTGACAAATTGTAGCCTTCCAGGAATCAACAACCAGGTCCGGGCCCTCCAAACCAATGCCCAACCCCGTCCTGGCTTCTTCTATCTTGGGGAAGCAATCTGTAGGTATAGAAGAAGTGGACAAGGAGAGTCCCCAGCATGCTTCTATTACACACAAGTCTCAGAGGAAGTTCATCACCACATTATATGCTGAGGAGGAATAATCCAGTTTGCTGATGAGGATGACAACCTGATGTGGTCATACATTGAGTTTTCCAGGGTGGGCGAAACTATCCTCCCATTCTGCAAGGACATGACCACTGCAATACAAAATAGC
The DNA here is from genome assembly GCF_000218685.1 of Serpula lacrymans var. lacrymans S7.9. Taxonomy (NCBI): domain Eukaryota; kingdom Fungi; phylum Basidiomycota; class Agaricomycetes; order Boletales; family Serpulaceae; genus Serpula; species Serpula lacrymans. Next base: position 2,541,028 of record NW_006763290.1, on the reverse strand, counting down.
TTGGAATCCGTCTTCCCTGACAAGGCAGGGCCTCTACCCAGGATGGTAACAAGAGTGATGCAGAGTCCCACCAAATGTGGGCATGAGGAGATGGATGAGGAACCCAGGAATATTGCACACAGGACAAGGTCAGGTAATAGTCCAGTAAAGCAGCTTCAACAAGCCAAGGACACCAAGGTAGATCAGACGCTAAAGGTAAAGAAACCCAGGAGGCATTGAATAGTAGGTAAACCGACCTCTTGTACAGTAATGTAATAAATGTATATAATGGCCCTGGGTTTAAAATGTGTACCCGGGGATGTGAGCGTTATAGTCATCCCGGGTTACTATCACAACACAATGAGATCCGCACCCGTGTACAGTAATTCTGGACCTTCTGGGCATGCAACCAATCAGTATGATTTCCAAGTACACCTTGGTAGCTTAGTTGGTAAAGCACCAGACCATGAAAGCTGGAGTCCCAGGTTCAAGCCCTGGTCAATGCATGTTTTCTCATACTATAAATGAATGTCATAATTTGTCAGTTACATGATCTTACATCCTGGGCTGAATTTATCATAGATCACTTGGCTATAGACTGTTCCCAGGCAATGTTCCCATGTTGCCAAGCATCACTTACAGATAGCTTATCAATGTGTTGAAGTTAGACAGGTCCCAGGCCACATTGATGAGTCCCGGGGTAGAGTTCTTAGACTTGTTTTTTATCACACATAATCACACTAAAATTGTAATGTAGGTAGTTCAAATTTATATGGATCAAGTAATTAAATGTACACTGAGTGGTGAGTGAGGAGAAACTAAGTATACGGAAATAAAATCTAGTTGAAAAAAAAGAAAGAAAAAATGAAATATATATCACAAGTCCATTGAACTATGATTTCTTCTAATTATACTCATTCTCCTTTGCTTTCAACCTTGCTGCCTCATCCTCCAGCTGGCTAATCCTCTCATAGAGATCCCTAATGATCCCCTGCCTTTGTTCCATCCTTGCTACCCTTTCTTTCAAGGAAGAAGGCGGACTCCACTGCTGTGCCAGGGACAATCATTGTATGTGGCTGGGAACTGGGGATGTAAAGCTGAAGTCTATGAGGTCCCGGCCATCACTTTGAGGAGTGACAGCACTAGGGACCTCACCTCCCAGGGGTGTATGAGGCCTCCGTGGCTGAGGTAAATCCCCTTGTGGGGCCTCAAATGGCCAGTAAGGAGGAGGCCCAAGGGACAGATGAGGGGTTCCGGGAACATCCAAAGGCGCTTCTTCCCGCCTGAATGGGTTGGAAGAGTTGGAAGAAGAGATCAGGGTGAAAAGGTGGGGACATCAAGTCAAAGGGAGTGTTGGGGCAAGGGAGTGTGATGTTTGTGGGGATGTCAGCAGCCTCCTGGGGACAAATAGGAAGTGGGCTGGAGGATGGCAATGGCAGCCTTGCCACAGCACCCAAAACCTCCCTTGCAGGTGAGGGGATAGCCTCCCTCATCCTGGCAATCCACTTAGGGCTGGGACAGATTGCATTGGCACCCATTTCCCCAGGCTCTGTATAGGACACCTGGGGAGGCCTCCTTGATTCCTGGGACGTGGCTTGCACATGTGGAGGGGGAAAAGGGCGTGAAGGGTGTGCAGCAGATGGGGGAGTATGGTGAGCAGGAGCCAGGATTGCTGCTTGTGAAGGTTGTTAGAATATACTCTGACATACCAATACTCTATAGGATAATACCTCTGATTTGTAAGCCAGCCCAGTATGCAGCAGCTATTCTGTGTAAGATGTCCGTGGTTGCATGTCATGTTTAAGATCCTACATTGTATAACCTTGGCCATATAGCTCAATTGGTAGAGCAGCTGGCATGTATCCAGAAGGTTCCAGGTTCAATCCCTGGTCTGGTCATTATCCAATTTTATCAAAGGTGGGGGGACCCTGATTGTGAATTGGGTCCCAGTCATTCCATGAAGCTGGTAGACCAGCTTGGGTGCTCCCCGGGGCGGCCCAATGTTGATAGGATGGTCAGGAGCAGTGACCAGAGCCCTTGGCACTTCTGGCTCTGAGACCACTGGCTTCCGGGACTTGCTCCCCAGGCTTGCATTGTTGTCCCAGATGCACTTGCACTTCGCCCAGCTACACTTGTTGCAGGATGTCTCATGCTCTTCCTCTGCACATCCTCTACACCCCTGGTAATCTCCACCACCACCTTTCCCTTTCCCTTGCCGGTTGAAGGTGCTATGGGGTCTGGGCGCTGACCACTAGAAGTCCCGGGGAAAGGGCGGGTGTGCTGGGGGCAAGATGGCCTTGAGGGGGAGCGCTGGGACGGAGCTGTCCTCTTTGCCCTCTTTGAAGGCACTACTGTTACGTGAGCAAAGTTGTGCTTTTTTTTGCCAGTGGTGGGTGCCCGGGGGCTTTTAGAACATGCTGGTTTGATGGGCATGGTGGCAAAAAGACGAGGACAAGGGGGAACCACTGTGAAAAGAAACAGTTAGTAAGTAATTGAAAAAGGATGAAAAAATAAAAAAACTTACTTTGCAACCACCACCTATTGTCCAGAGCCTCCCTCCTCTCAGGAGTCTATCTCCTGGGCTCAAACCAGACTGATTCCTCCACCATCTTGTTTTCCTGGGTGATCAATGATGGATCCACTGCCCTTCCCTCACCCTCTGCCCCGCAAAACCGCGTGATGGCAGTCAAAAAAAGCCGGGGGACGTGGAAGTCATACCCGGTGTTGTTTCCCTCCTTTATCGTGCCTGTCCCACTCACTACTTCCTCCCTCAGCCTCTCCACAAACTGGTCCCTGTATTGAAAAAAAACCAGGGGCCAGTACATAACAGCCTTCTTAACGCGCTTGTTGGCTTTGTAGATCTTGTCTTGGGTGGAAAAAGACATTGCAATGGTGTCTTTGGTTGGGGAGGGGTTGAAAGTCTGGTGTAGGGCATTATGTCTGAGTGACTGAGATGTTAAATGGTTCAGACATGCTATACATGGATTTAATGCCACAAATTGTGCCCATGGGAGTTTTGAGAAAAATACACGTGATGAAAGTTGGACTTGTATTTTTTACATTCAAACACCAGAAATGTTGCAAATGCCAACTTGCCAGTGCAAATTCAGTGTCCAGGAACTATCCCCAGGTATGTCCCATCATCTCAAATATTACCCTACCACCATCTTGAAATACTTTTCTTCAGATTTACCCATGTTACCCACCATGTTACCCGCTATGTATGACCCAATAACCATGAATTGTAAGTTCATACATTTACTTGTACTTAAAAAACATCAGCAATCCAAGTGAGCCAACTGGCTTATCAGACAATTTGCCATTGGGGGGCTCCAACTCATTTGAATGCTCCCCAGGGCTTTCCTTTGCTCCCTCCCTGGGGCTCTCCTCAGATCACTCCCTGGCACCCACTTTTACAAACAATATCTTTGATATTGGGGTGCCATGCAAGAGACCTAATTGTAATAACCCTGGGAGCACAAAAGTAGAGATACCTGGGCCCTCAGGCTTTAACATAGGGGTCCCTGGTGTACAAAGGACATCATCAAAAGCTGGAAATTTTAGATACCAACCACTTAAAATTAAAAGATTGGCAGTCTAGAAACTGACTGAAAAGTGAATTGGTCCTTACCAGATTAAGGAAGTCAAACCCAATGTGGTGGAGCTGGATTTTCCAAAATGAATGAGGGTAGTACCCATGGTCAATATTAGCCATGTGAACCCCTACAAAGGGCCTCTGCCAGGATAGCGCATAGACTGGCCCAGACCGGTTGCAGTCACCCAGGAAGTGTAAGGACCGTTTTATTATTTCCTTATCTTTGCTATGTCTTGGTTCTCGAACACTTTTCCCATTACGCCTCTGGCTCTAGGGCTAGAGGTATTGTTTGCAGTTTTACTTCTCATAGCCCTCACAGGCTTTCTTAACCATCGCTACCATTGTATATCACAGATCAGAGACTGGGCATCGCTCCCAGCCAGCCAGCAAACTGGGTAGGGACTGGTAGTAGGCATCTCGCCAACCAGCTCCAAGCCCCAGTAAAGCCTGGTAATACTAATAACGCCTTATCTAGGATCGTACCTCATCATGAGGATACGGTTCCTGACCACGCGTGACAATCTTCTATTATTAGTACAAGTCTCTCACCTGCTGATTAATCAAGTCAGAAGTCGTACGATAGTTACTCTCCCTTTTTCTTATTGGTTGATTAATTCCTCAGACCACTTTTCGTATATTCTCTTTTCGGTCTGAGGAACGGACAGTTCCCTATATAAAGCCGTACCTATTCATGTATGGCTCCTTAGCTTTCTATTACTGAATTTACCCGCTTTACTCCTCAACAAGAACCTTTGAAGCTTACCTCTCAAAGTCCTCTACTCGCTATATTTACTAGCGTCTGTCGACCTCAAGCTCATTGAACCCTTACTCCCTGCAAGTGCAGAAGGAGATAGGTTTAGTTTTTGTTATAGTTCATCGTTGCCTCACAGGAAGGTGAAGAAGAATTTGATGTCGAACAGGTGGTGGATGCACGCTTGAAGCGTGGAAAATTATAGTTCCTATTCCTATGGAAGGGCTATGGAGACAAGGACAGAACGTGGGAACCAGAAGCACATCTGGACAATTCCCATGACGCTGTTTGAGGATTTTATTCTAAGAATCCCTCAGCTTCTGGGACACATAGTATAGTAATAACCTTTGGTCTTAGACGTGGCATTATTACCTGATAATATTACTATATAGATGGGGCCAGCGGAGTCTGGCGGAGTGTGCCAGCCGGGCCATGTTAAATGTGATTTTATTGTGCCCATCTTTGACAACCAGGCTGGGTAAGAGGCTGCCCATCCAAGATGACCCGGCTGGGTCAGGACATTACAGGGTGCTTGTCTTAAATGATCCAGCTGGGTGAGAGGGTGCTCATTGAAGATGACCTAGCTGGGTGAGAGGACACCCAACTTAGACAACCTGGCTGGGTCACAGGATGATGAGTGGCAAGGAGTGCAATAGATTGTTGAGATGCAGTGTAGCCTTGCCTCCACTCTTGATAGATATCTGAGCTATTATTAAATCTTGACAATTTTGCCCTCTAAGGTCCTGATGGATTTGAGGCATCCACGAGACATCTGTAGGTATACATTTACACATAGCAATACAATTATCTACTTGAATTTTGGTATACCCAGGTCAAAGTCATTTGTCTTTGTGCTCTCTTTTACTTTCTCTGTCACAGATGGAGCACCAACACTGAAAACAAGCCCTGTTTTTCCACTATTATCCTGGTTTGAATGTTGTAATGTGGAGCATGGCTGATATATTTGAGTTTATTACATATTTGCCTATAGTTAGGATTATTTTTATCATTAGATATGACATTGATAATAAATGTGGTATTAAATTTTGGGTTAGTATATTATAACATAGGATATTTTTAAATACATTAATCAAGTTGCTAGTTGGCATCAATTAAGTGTGTTTATTATTAGCTTTGATAAAACATACTAATTATGTATGAGAGTTTTTACAGGCCTTTAATATTTACAAACTAACAGAACCAATATCTTTAAGTTTTTTACGAGGATCTTCAAGTCCAGCCGCTTCAAGTTATTATTTGTAAGCCTCAGATTTTCTTTCTTTTTTTTCTTTAGTGTGAAACTATTTGGCCATACACTGATATTTCTTGCAGATTCGAAACTTTAGATCTTTTGGCAGTAAAATATAAAATATTTCACTGGCAGTCGGGATGTTTGTAGGTGTGTTGTTTATTACTCATAATTGAATTTTGACTAAATTTTTTTATTTGGGTTTGTATAAGGAGTAAGCATTTTTTGGATCATTGAAGTGATTTCAGTGTAGCAGAATCCTTAGGTCACATGTCAGATTTAATTGTGGAAGTGAATGTAGGTCAGGATTTTGTTTCTAGATTGTTAACACTAATTTTTCTGGAAAATGCCTATGGATGTTATATTCTCCTCAGATGATAGGGCTGAGGTCCTTCCTTCATGATGATAGTAGGGAATTGTAGAGTAGACTCAACTTGTCCTATTCTACTGTTATACAGGGGTTTATATACTGAATAGGTAGTAAATCCAAGCTCAGCTCCAAGCTGGCTTTGTAAGAGCCAATAGTGTAAAGACCTCCAGGGTCAAGGGCGAGAGGTTTGTAGTCCAAAAGGAGTATTCTTTGGGGAAATAACAAGAATAGATCAAGAACTTGTGACCATAATATAGCTATAAGGAGTATCCTTGGAAGAACTCAGATCACAAGGTATAGGGCTAAGGCTGTGTGTCCAAGAAAGGAAGAGGAAGGATAAGATAAGGAGAAATGTGTACAAAAAGATAGAGGAATAAGATGTGAAAGTGTATGTATGGGAATACAAAGATGGTGGTGAGTGATAACCACTAGATAAAGGAATATAGTCCGATAAGTAAAGGAAAAGGCAAAGGATAAAGTGAGAGTAAATTTGAATCGTAACATACAGCATTTTCAGCTTTTCCAATTCCAATAAGACAAATAGTGTGTGTCAGTAGGAGTAATGATGGATGGACAACCACCAGAGGATTTGGCCAAGTTGAGGCAATGTTGGGCAGATATTCTATGAATAGTAGAGTGGCCAAAACCAGTAGTAGCAAAGATTTGATGAGTAGAATGGCCAGATTCCAAGAAAGCTATGATGTGGTTGATTTGATTAATAGAGAGAGATTTTACAATGATGGATGCAGAATAAGTGATATTATTTGATTTGCTTATACTATGTTGAACTTTTTATATGACACATGATCAAATGCTGACATAATACTTGATTCTTATGTTATGTGAGATTAGCAACAAAGCTGTCCCAATAAGTATAGTGGATTAATGTTGAGTTATGACCGGTATAACAAGAATTACCTAAGTAATGTATATATCATTAGAAAGCTCTTGATCAGGGCTGTCTAATAATACATGGGCTTAGGGTCTAGCATCAATGATGCATGAGTTATTCACTCAACAATCAAAACATTGCTAACATTGGGACAGTTTTATTGCTCAGTGTATCTGGAGTACCATGTGGGGGTGAGGTACAGGGCTAACAGCAGAGTACAAGGAGTGTAGATTCAAGAGTTCAGACTTGAGGGTCTCTGACCTTTTGGAGGTCCGGAAATCATAGCCTGTGGCATGGATATGACAACCCTCTTCAGAGAGGGTGGAGAAAGAGCAAGATGATGAAATGCTTTGGAGTACTGGACAAGTTGCACTTGGAGTGATAGCCAAAGTTGAGGCTCTGTGCCTGGATTTGTGATAAGGTTTTGCTATCTTCGTCCGATTGATATTCAAATCTATGTCCTGGTAGGATGAGTGTAACAACCAAGAGTTATTTACTCTGGCGCACACAAGAACACACTATAGAGAAGATGATGAGGGAGTGGTTACCCCTTGAGCTGCAGAGAGTTTGTTGGTATACAACAGGAGGACTCGCTGAGGAGTCTCCTGGATCTATTCGGGTATATATACTACTACAGGGTTGTTTGTACATGTGTACTATACAGTTGATAGAGACAGTGGCTGATGATGTCATGGGGCCTAGCCCGCATGGCCAGCTCTACTGTGTGAGAGAGTTGTGTCTAAAATAAGAAGAAAGGCAACGTGGCACGAGAAGGGGGAGTTTGGAAAAAGGGGAAGTGCCGCGTGGCACCATGTGTGAAAGCTAAAGTACAAGGTTAGAGTGGAGAATAAAAATAAAGGAAAGGTCCGAAAATTGTGTTATCGTAACAATGAGTTGAGTGGATATTTCAGATTGTTTGAATTTGTCTTGAGTAAGTAAAATAATCAATCATGTTGATGGAAGTCAAGCAATTAAGTCCTTCTTGAGTATCTAGTTGATTTGTGCAGGAAACCTACAGGTTTTGTGTAGGCCTCCACAACCGAACATCCAGGCAAAATCTGCTTGGAATGTGCTGGAAATGACCGGGTTTTTGGGGACATTTTCATGATTCATAATCTCAGCTTTTTTGCAGTGAGTAGGTTCTCGGTGCAAACCGAGTCTGACTAACGCTTGACCAAAACCCGACTATGACTGACTTTGACTGTGATATGACTAACAATTCAAACTCTTTACTAAAGGTAGACTTTGCACAACTTCACTCGATTGTTACCTGACTTTCACATGACTTTAGCCGACTTTTTGTTTGTACTGAGGGTAATGATTTATCTTTTTTTTTGGGGCAATGAGCGGTGTGTTATATTGCCCAATCTATGTTCATACTCCAACATAAAATAATCGTTATCTGAACCCCATCCTCCTTGCATACTCCTTCTCTTCGTCTAGGGTCAACTTATCTGTGCCAAACCAATTAGCGGAGCTGGTCCTAGCCCTGAATCGGCTTTGTTTTGTTCGAAACATTTCCTCCATCCTCAAGGGTCGAATAACGCCAAAAACATCATCCGGGTTAAGTCTGCTTTGAACCTGCAGAGCTTCATTAAGCTCTGGAGTGTGAGCCCATTCAGGAAGATCAAATGAGCGTGGACGATCCTCATCATCCGAGTCCGAATATTCGCTGTTAATATCTGGAAGTTCGATATTTTCACTTGAGACGACAGGTTTGGGAGACTCCTTCGTTGCTTGCATCTGAGAGCTTTCGCCGGTGACTACTGGAGCCAGCTTCGTAAGGAAGCCGCACTGTGCAACACCAGTTGCTCGGCCGAATTTTGGGTGGGGCTCGGCCCTTGTCGATACCACTACACCTAATTCCGAAGACGATGGATCATATTTGGGTGCAGGCTTTTTGACCTGTTTCTTTGCGATATCTGCATCGGCCTTTCGCTTTTTGATGGCACCTTGATCTGTTTTCTTGGTGACTGTGTTCTTGAGTAGTTTTCCATCGCTCTGCTCATCCTTTCCCCTTTTCCGTTTTTCGCTGTCTTCCTTCATTTTCTTTTCTTGTTCTAACGCATGTGCCCTGTCGTCCAAAATCTTCCTTTGTTGAGCTTGTGTACGCCTGTTCTCCATTTCCTTCAAACGCACCATCTTCTTGTCTTGCTCCTCTTGTTGCTGTGATTACAGTTTATTCTCAGCATACTATAAACCGCTTGAGAATATCAAAAAGTAACTTACCCTTTTAGCAGCCACTGCTGCAAGTTGCAAACTCTTTAGTTCATGCCTGCCGTTCCTACTCCCACCCAAAGTATTATCGAATACCTTAGATGTTTGGTTGGAATGTTGAGCCCTAGATTGATTACTTATTACTGACTCGAGATCCTAAGGGAAAGTGTCAGCGAGAGCGGAAAGAATTTGTGATGGGTTTTTGACTTGTACCTCAATGCGATCCAGAGCGATAGTGCCTCTTGTAGCGCAGTCTGGTTTCAGAAAGTCAGGGGTAGCCAAGCCTCTTTCACCTGCGATATCCGAGTAGTAAGACTGGTTCCCTCCGGAACCATGGACATTAAACGGATGTGTCAAACTAGTGGGGCTACGTTCATCCAGAGCTTTCCCTTCCCCAGTAGCGCATACATCATCTTTGATAATTCCTGGGTCTCCTGGGGGCGGTTCCGTAGGTAATGTACTCCAAGCCATACTATTGTCTTTTCTGTCGAAGTTGAATGGCGTCCAAACTTCTTGATTTCTAGCTAATTGGTCTTCCACAGGCAAGCAATCACCGCCCAAACCATTGTTTCTTTTATCGAACGACAGGCGATTCTGCGTAAGAGACGTATCTTGCTTTTGCCATCTGGGCGTTATCGTTTCATGACGAGCGTCGAACAAGGTACAATGGGGCTGCACCGGTAGCGTGGTGTCATAGATTTCTGATTCTGCCTGAAGTGTATGTGGCGGACTAGATGTACGGTCTGGCACCCCATGCAGTAGCTGTCCCGGCAATGAGTAAGCTGCTGTAATAGGCAAGCAGAAGCGATCATCCACCATGGGGAGCAAGACCTGCTCAGACGCTTCAGAAGTCGAGACAGCTGATGCAAGAGGTTGATGCAATGCTGTATCGTGTTCCACGGCTGTTCGTCGCGTACGAGAGTATAGCCACGTGCCCTCAGAGCCGAGCCCACCTTCCGCCGTATATTGCTTGCCTCTGCTTGGAGTTTTGTGAAGAAGTAGCAGTTCCTTCTTTTGCTTAGAAGAGTCGTCCTCTTTCACTTCCGCTGCCTGACCGCGAATTGAATAGTAAGAGTAACTATGCTGAGAACCATGCGGTAAAGATGTGGATTGTTCACTGCGCTTGGCAGGTAGTAGTATTGTGGTGGAGCTATGGGGCTGAAAGGATTTATGTTGGGTTGAATTAAAGGATGTGATTGTCATATCCTCATGTAGTTTATTCCTTTCAGCCACACGAGTCTCGGCTGCTGCTCGAGCTTCCGCTAATGTGACCGCGGTGGCACCTACGGTATGGAGTGAACCCTCGCCAATATGCACGCAATTCACCTCGCCATCGAGGTTAGAAGCAACGGTATCGAAGGAATGCGCCTTGATTGCTTTTAGCCTGTGTTCGCTTCCATCTCGGTCTTGATCAACATTATCTAACGCGGGTATATCAAATGCCTCTCCATTCGTGAGCTTGGGCCCGACGTTCACGCCTGTCTGGGTCGTCGTGCCATTGGCTCCATATGAATCATTCTCGAGTGGGATTTGCTTCGTGACAATGGTCTCCATTGCCTTAACTTCTCTCGCCTTCATAAGCCAAGATGTACGCTTTCCCAAAGCTGGAACAGTAATGCCAAGCGATAATTCCGCTAGACCCGTAGACGTATCGCGGAGACCTCGTACTGATTTACGTAATGGGGATGGCGCAGGTAGGGAAGGGAAGGGAAATACACTTTGAGGCATCAATGGTTGAGACGTGCTGGTGGCAGAAATGCTCGACATACCCATGAGCGATGGAGCTGAGAGAGGAGAAGGTGATGCCAGAACCGGAAGGGGGAGCCTCGAAAGTCCGCAGACACAATCAGAAGATGGATTTAACCGAGCACGAGCCACTTCAGGAGACGAAATCGTAGATGAAGGTCTACCAGGAGCGTGGACTACACCATACGTGGGCGATAGGCTTTGTAGCACCTGTGATTCGTGTGACCTGCTGACCTTTAAGTCAACTAAGGGACTGGCGTTGGGACTTAGAGGCTGCAGAGAGGTAGTATATTCAGCAGGTTCTGCCCCTTCCTGGATGACAGACAGCTTCGTAGTTAGTGCTGAGGTCGGGAGACTAAGTGTGTGGTGGCCCCGAGTGTGCCCTAGATCTTGCATAGAGTTTGCGGCAACACCGGACGATGCTTGGGACTGTAAGGAGTAGCTGTCCAATGCGTTTTCACTAGTTTCTCTAGTATAGGGTATGTTCTGATGTTCAGGCTGCTTAGCCAAATTCGACAATTGGTGGGACAACAGCTCCTTCGGATGATTTTGCGAAACAAAGCTATGAAGGCCCACTGTCTTGTCCTTCATAAGGTGTACCTGGCTTAAACTACGAGAGGGATATATGTTCTCGTTCGTTATGTCATCATCCTAGAGGAAGCCATAATTGTTGATCTTAACATTAACTGTCGGATGTAGAGAGCGAGGGATTCTTACATTGACTCGAATATTCAAGACAGCTTTCATCTTCCTACGCTTATCAATTTTCCGACCAGGAGTTTTTACAAAGTCGATCATAGAGCTATGATTATGATGATACTGTATGTGAGTACTGCAGATAAAAATGAGAGACTATCCGCTCACTCATGTGATACCGCTACCAGGATGCTTCTGAAATAGTCGTCCAGATAGTTGAATCCTTGATCTTGTATCTGATCTTTGAAAGCCTGACGACAAGAGGCTTCAATCATTGAAGCCCGAATGGTAGATGTCCACAATATCCCATCAGGAGAGCTGGTAGTCATTCCTTTGATACAAGCGTGGTTTTAGATGAATGAATGAAGGGTTTGGGGGTGCGGAACCAGTGCAGGGGAGCCACAACTCATGAGACTGGAAGCAAGTCACGTGGTTGTGTTTGAAAATCATGAAAAATTGGTCATAGTACTTCCCACTGAAAAAAACTTAATTGGATCAAAATGCTATTCAAAACTACACAAAAAATCACCCTCTGCCTCTGGGCAATCCTGTTGGCACTACTCAGAAGGTGCTAGGTACTATTTTGAAATTTGGACTGATCATAAAAATCTGGAGTATTTTATGGGACCTAAATCAAAGACAAGCCTGCTACGTGGTATATCATTCTAGCTTCAATTATAAATTAATTCATAAGGCAGATGCTTTATTTAGAAGAGAAGATCATGCCAACAGTATCAAAGATGACAACAAAGGTGTCACCCTGTTAGATCAATCCAGTGTAGCTGTTACAATACACAATTTTCGGACCTTTAAATTTCATTCTCCATTTAACCTTCTTTTGTAGTTTTCACACACTGTGCCATGCGGTACTTTCCATTTTGTTCAAACTCCACCTTCTCGCGCTGCACTGTTTTTCTTTATTCTTAGCTACAAGTCTTTCACACAGTGGAGCTGGTCACACGGGCTGCACCTTATGACATCATCAGCCACTTCCTTCATCAACTGTATAGTACACATGTACAAATAGTCTGTAGTAGTACATATGTATAAATGCCCCAATAGATCAAGGAGACTCCTCAGCAAGTCCTCCTGTTGTTTACCCACAACAAACTTGGTCCTATCTTAAAGGGTAACCACTCCCACTCACTTCGCTCAAAGCTTGTCCGAGTTGTGCACCAGAGTATACAAACTCTTGGTTGTAACAGTCAATGTTCTAATCAAGCAGGATCACAATCTTCTAGAAAATCTTCAGGAAAGATATCTCATCAGAAGAAAAGGCATACCTTGATGGCAATGAACACTATTTATGGGAAGACAGGATGTGCCTGAATCTGCATAGATCAAGGCAATATATAGACATCATGACACACCAGTGGTTGGGAACCCTGGGTGGCAACAAAAAATGGAGTTGATCTCCAGAAACTATATATGGCCTGGTATGGTCAAAGACATATAAGAATACATAAAGCGTTGTCTTCACTGTGTCATGGCAAAGAATTCTTACCAGCCAGTAAACTTATAAACTTATACCTAATCCAATTCCAGTAGGACCCTGGCAGGATATATCAGTTGATTTCATGATAGATCTGCCCAAGTCAATTCAGTAATGGTGGTTGTGGTTTGCTTTTCCAAGGAAGTTGTGTTTGTCATGATACACAAATTCCAGGCCTTTCAATTTCATCCTCCTATTTGACTTTCTTTCTCTTTTGTACACTTGTGTCATGTGACACTTTCTTTTTATCTCACTTTCTCACACTGCACAGCTTCCTTGTATTTTTGGTTACAACCCTCTTATGTGGTGGAGCTGGTCACAAGGGCTACACCTGTTACAACAGCATTTACTTGTATTTTATTTTTCTTTCTCTTTTATTTTTCTGACTTTTTCTTTTGAAGGTCATATGACTGATTATTGATCACGTGACTGGTGTCTAGACTCAATATGTGACTTGTCACATGCTATAACATCATAGATTCACTTACTCAGTGGTGGCATCATATAGAATACAATGGAAAACCACAGAATATTTACTATATGTTATGATACACAATTTTTGGACTTACAACCTTCTTTCTCAAAGTCCTCACGCACTTGGGCCACACGGCATTTTCCCTTTGTTCAGACATTCACTTTCTCACGCTGTTGATGATGAGAACTGTTGTTAGAAAACCATACACAAAAACAAACTAATAAACAAACCTCCCAGATTCCATGGAATTTGTGTATGGGCTTTACCTCCTAGAACAGTGGGTGGTCTGGTTGTTTGTGGGGTGGTACATATAATGATCCTTCAAAGTGAAACCCAGAGATGTGTGGGTGTGGATTTTGGAGAAGGAGGGATAGTTGGAAGTTGGAAGATAAGGGTTTTGACTGAATATAGATGAATATGGACGAGCACTACCTTTCTAATTGTAGCACAAGGTAGGTTTGAGAATGACAAGATGATAAGGTTCCCAGTGATAGCAGGCTCCTGACGCACAGACTGTAGTGCTCAGAAGGACTCTAATCAAAAGGGATGGCAGTGAATTCTGTAGTGGTGAGTGACAATGACAGCAGTTAACAGTAGAAGCAGTGGGAAGTGTTGTGACCACACTAGATCACAAGTAGCAGTGAGTAGTGAATTTGAGATTAGAGAAGAAGTCTGGATTGGATTTCTTGTTGTTTCTACAAGGTAGAATACAGGGGTTTATATAGTAAAAGAAAGGAAGGCTATGCACAGTATAGTTGTGCAAAAAGAATGAGAAAGAATGTGAAGGAAGGAATATACACTGACAAATCCTGTATAGGTAGTACAAGATAAGATCGTCAAAATAAGGAAAAGAAAGGAATAGAACAATGAATGCTGTGTATGTAATGTCACAGGTTTGTACAGCCATAAAATAAATTCCAATAGCAGAAATAGAGCAAGAAAATCATGACGTCATGGGAAGATGCAGTAAAAAAAAACAAGGCAAAAACAATATCAGTATCAACACAGTTCCCTTGTTGTCCGTCAGGCATTCTAAAAAAATATGTGTTTATAAAAATAATCCAAAAATCAAGAATAATTACACTGCAAATGAATGTTCTGCTGAAAAAAAAAAAACTGGAGCCACCTGTCCACCACCTAGCCCAAATCTGAAGGTTCCATGGCCTTACCAATGGTCTGGTTGTATTGGACCACCTGGTCAAACAAGGGAGGGAGAGGAGTAGTTCCAATCTGGAACAGATGTGTCCCAGGCAGTGTGTGGTAAGTGTAGCTGTAGCGAAGGCGATGGATGAAAGATAAATATACACAAGCAAATGGGATGGCAATGTACATGGGCAACAACACAAGAGGATGGATTTTTTCCAACTCAAAAACTACCCACCCACGTTCCAGTCAGGCAAGACGAGCAACCAATAATTTGATAGTATATGATGGAAGATCAATGTCATGAAGATAAACCAGCTGCCCAATGTGGACCAGCCGCTGGGGCTTTGCTGAAATTAGCAGTGGCATATGGTGGTCAATGGATTGGCAATGGAAGCGGATGGAGAGTGATGACATGAGGTGTGGATGAGAAAATAAAGCAAAGGAGAGGGCCCATGGTGGGGCTAAGTAAATGAAGGAGTAAGGAAGCAAGGGTGCAATACAATGTGTAGCCAGTGGCCACACAAAAAATTGCCAAAATGCTGAAAGGCGGAAAGTACTGAAAGGAAAGGTGAACGCAACTTGATTGCCTAATAGAGGTGGGTGCGGATTAGCCACAAGTTCAAAAAAGGCAATATTAACTACTATTTCATGTGGCATTGTGCCTGTGTGGCGCAAATGCAAGTCTTTTGAATATTTGCTTTGTTATTGACACCTGTCCATGATACCAATCAACTTTAGTGCATGACAATGCCACACTGCTTTTCTTTATTTTTAGCTACAAGTCTCTCACGCAGTGGAGCTGGCCACATGGGCTGCACCCTATGACATCATCAGCTACTGCTTTCATCAACTGTATAGTATATAAGTGTTAGTTTTGGTGATTCTGCACCTAGTTGTGCTATCTATTTTCCCTTCTTTCTAAATCACTTTCCTCTTTATTCTTTTTGCTGTATTGTTCAGTATTCACTGAGCATTCTATAATTTCGCCTTTGTGGCTGATTTGTTTACCTTTGTTTACAAAACTTAGGACTAGTATTGTAGAGTCCAGTATTCCTATTCTTTAGTTACTCATACTGGACTCTAGGTACTGTACACATTCTGTACTCTCTGATAATATAGTTACTCATACTGGACTCTAGTTCTGTCCCTGTTAGCTCTCAGCAAGTGGCTAGACACTTCCCAGTAGTTCTCAATTGAACAATAAGTACAAACACTCTGCATAAATATATAAACCCAATAGATTCAGGAGACTCCTCAGTGAGTCTTCCTGTTGTTTACCCACAACTAACCCGGTCCTACTCTAAAGGGGTTTACCCACTCCTTCCTCTATCCTCTTTGCTTGTTGTTGTGTGCGCCAGAGTATAAAAGCTTTGGTTGTTACACTATACAGTACCACATGTATTTAGGTATATATACCCTTGCAATAGACAGAAGCTCCTCAACAAGTCCTCCTGTTGTATACCAACAACTAACTTGTTCTTATCCATTGAGTCTACTAAGTCTCTTATCACTTCACCACCATTCCTTTGAATTTCTGCATGTGCACCAGAGTCTACAAGCTTTGGGTATTGTTACATTGCCCTATGATATCATCAGCAACCACATCTATCAACTGTATAGTACATATGTACAAACAAACCTGTAGTAGTATATATACCCTAATAGATCAAGGAGACTCTTCAGTGAGTCCTCCTGTTGTCAATCAACAGCTAACTTGGTCCTACCCTAAGGGAGTTATCCACTCCTTCCTTTTCCCTTCTTTGCTTTTTATACTTGTATACTAAAGTATAAAAACATGGGTTGTTACAGTATTTATACCCACAAATAAGACTATCACAGCCACTGGTACTGTTACAATAGACACTTCCAGCACCTATCTTAGCGCTTACTTTTACTTTTACTGTATTTTTGCTTTTTCCAAGTCACATGACCATTTTGTTTACTTTACTTTTGGGACTGTTCATAGTCATGTGATTAATCACGTGATATATCATCTGGCCACTGTCTAGACTCAACATGCAACTTGTAACAGCCAAAGTTTTTATACTCTGGTGCACAATAATGACAAGCAAAGAGGAGTGAGTAAAGGAGAGGATAATCTCCCTTAGGGTAAGACCGAGTTTGTTGTGGGTAAACAACAGGTGTGATAACACCAACAAAATACTATCTTGGGGCACTTGAGCACAACACAAACAACAGCTCAATGGAAGAATAGGAAGTATACAATGTATCAAAGGAGGGAGGTTGTCTTCACTAATATTGGTAGATACTAGGAGAGGACTCACTGCACTGAGCCCTTCTCCATATATTGCTCCATCATATATACTATAATATATGAGGTACTATACAGTTGATAAATAAAGTTTAAAGTCCAGTGTCCAACATATGTATGCCATGCTCGGAACTCGCCCAGACATTGCCTATGTTGTTGGAATACTAAGCAGACACAGCTCAGCTCCAAGGAGCCATCACTGGGAAGCTGCCAAATGTGTTCTCTGATATCTGAAAGCAACCAGGGACATGGAACTACATTATGTTGGCACAGATGTCTCCATCGATATGGATTTCTATGGATATTTGGATATGGATTGGTCCGGAGACCCAGACACATCCTGATCAACATCAGGGTTTGTTTTATCAGCAGCCGAGGAACAATATCCTAGACAAGCAAAAGACAAAGCATGGTAGCTTTATCCTCCACGGAGTCAGAGTATATTGGATTGAGCAATGCTGGACAACACCTTGCATGGCTTTGGACATTTTTTTGAAGAAATTGGACATGCTCAAAATGGACCTACAACATTGCACTGTGACAATCAAGCAGCTATCATTCTTACACAAGATCCACAGTTCTGTGCTTGCACAAAACATATTCAACGGAAATATCATGTCATCCAAGATGACTTAGTATTAAAAGGAGAAGCAGTAATCAGATATGTATATGTTCCTACAGGCGATATGGTTTCCAACATTCCTCACTAAACCCCTCACTCATAAAAAACACTGGAAATTCTCTAAAGCTATGGGACTACAGTTGCACTCAAGTGGGAGTGACACAACCAGATAAACCCGGTCTCTGCTAAAGTGGCCATTGTTCTCCTAGGAGTCATTATACCTTAGAGAGTAGCACCTCAGACTATAAGTAGTGGGGGTTTAGTATAGGAATACCTCAGTTGTTTCTATAGCCTCTCAGGCAATGGCTGAGGTATGTTACATTACATTTATTAAAGATCACCTTAAACTGACATTAACTGTAGTTTCACTTAGATTTATTACTTAACACTGGGGGCCATGTAATGTTTGGTTCTGATCTCTCTAGTACCTTATCCTGAAGAGCTTGCTTGTAGGATTGGGGCACACACTTTGCTTCGGCTGGCTGACAAGTGCTCAACACCAGACTGGCACCAAAGTTTGTGAGTGGTATGAAGGAAAAGACAAACAGATAATAGCCTACCTCATTGGGAAATGTTCTGGGGTATCCTACCAAAATATTAGCCACTAGAATCCCAACTCAATGGGATGCAACAGAAAGCCCATGTATTGGCCTCGCTTGGACCACCACTAAATGACTCATTAGTGGCTGTAGCTATGGTCATCTCACCCCCCACCATCCTATGCCACCCTTTGCACTATCCTGATGTCTACCAAAGACAAACTTACCACAAGTGGGGTATTTGCCCAGGTTCTTATTAAAGAGAAGTCCCACAAAGACTCCAGTACTCAAATTGCCCTGGCAACAAAAGTCTCAAGTTAGCTAGTATCAAAAGGAAAACAACAACACAATGTGAAGAAAAAGAAGTATCATTACACATCTTGTGGCAAAATAGGACACATTGAAAAAGATTGCAGAAAGAAGAAAGCCAACAAAGCAGCTAAGTCAGCTGAGAATGAGTGTTTGGACCATGTTATACAGTTGTCTATGGCAATGACTTGCTTGGCCGCTTTAAATATGCAGAATATCTGGCTTATTGACTCCAGGGCATCAGCCAGTATGAGCTCTTGTAAAGAACTGTTTGTCTCATACCAAAGCTTAAATCCTCCTCAAAAAGTAATCCTAGGGGACGAAAGAACAATCCTGTAAAGACCCTAGCTGTATGCCGGTGACCTGAGCAGCGTAGGACTTAAATCTTAACAACAAGTGTTCAGACAAGCAAGTATTACAGAGTAAATCTACAACTGGGGTATGTACATGGATATTGTACTAGTTATATAGACAAAGGCATGAGGCTACGGTGAGGTATGACGTAGCGTATTGGTAATGAACATGTGTATGTAGTGAGGCTGATTGGTAATGTGTATTACTAATAGATCACGTGATACTTGATAAGATTAGATCAGGAGGAGATTAGATAAGGTGAGATAAGAGTCTCTATCTCTTGATTAGATAAGAAAGCTGAATCAGATGGGTATGATCGTGACATTACCCCCTCCTTAGGACTTTCGTCCCGAAAGTGAGGATCTAGTTTACCCGTTTCCCAATTGTATAATGTTTTTCGAATTTTTGTTGGAATAGTAAAGTTTTCGAAGGGTTGATAGTTTAGAGTAAATTCTATCCTTCGAGGTGCACTGGGGTTCTTGTTGTGAAACTGTTTTACGAGTTTCGATGAATGTTTTAGGTTTGATTCGGTTTCCCATGTGCGATCCTCTTTAGGAAAGTCTTTCCAGTGTACTAAATATTCTAGTTTCCCACGTTTCAATCGTGAGTCTAGAACTTCTTCTACTTCGTATTCTTTAATTCCGTCCACTATCACCGGTGGTGCGGTTTTTTGTTTTCTTTGCGTCTCGAATTCTGGTTCTCGGAATGGTGTCAGCAGTTTTTCGTTGAAAACAGGATGTATATTCTTCCATCGTCCAGGAAGTTTTAGTTTATCGGCTCCTTCACCTATTTTCTTCTCAATGGAAAAGGGTCCGTATCTTTTGTCGTCGAGCTTCTTTGCAGGTCTATCGGTAGTAATATGTTCTGCTTCAACATATACCTTGTCACCTTCTTTGTAGATGATAGCCTCTCTTTTCCCTTTATCATACTGTTTTTTCATGTTTTCTGCTGCTTTTACCAGCGATTTTTCTGCTTCTTTCCTCGTTTCTTCCATCCTCTTCACAAACTCTTCCGCACTACTTCATCTACGTTCATCATTCTTTTGCAAATCCATTTGTACAATTCCACTGCATCGGCTGATTGCTCTGCCATGCGTTGTCTTTCAGTGTGTGAAATCATCATACGGAAGTGCTCTGCTTTTAGCACGATTACGTTTTCATTATCATCCACCCCCCTTTCATGGTCTGCTCGTCTCGAGAGAAGATCTGCTTTGATGTGTTTTGTTCCTGGAATGTGGTGGAGCGTGAAGTGGTAGTTGCTCAATTCCATAACCCATCTAGCTTGTCGTCTGTTGAGCTTTTGAGGTTGTTTGTAATATAGGAGATTCTGGTGGTCTGTCCAGATCTCAAACACCTCTTTTGCATCAACAAGATAATGTCTCCACTCGTCTAAGGCAGTCATTATGGCCAGGAGTTCTTTATCATAGATCTCGTAATTACGCTCTGTGGGATTTAGCGCTTTTGAGAGATATGCAATAGGTTTCCATTTCCCATCTTGCATCTGTGATAGAACTGCTCCCATCGCGTAATCGCTGCTATCAGCTTCAATTTTAAATTGTCCGTCATCGGTAGGTAGGGCAAGTACGGGAGTCGATCCGACACGGGTTTTTAATCCGTTAAAGGCGTCGATCTGTTCCTGTTCCCACACGAATTCTACTTTCCTGGTCAATTTAGTCAATGGCTTGGCGATCAACCCAAAGCCTTCGATGAACCTTCTATAGAAGTTTACGAAACCCAAGAATGCTTGTACTTCCTTTTTGGATTTGCATTCTGGCCATTCCATAATTCCTTTTACTTTAACCGGATCCATGCGGATTTCATTTTCTGAGATAATGAGACCTAAGTACTCTGTTGAGGTCTCTTCGAAATCGCATTTCTCGGGTTTCAAATAAAGGTTATTCTTCCTTAGAATGTCTAACACTCTGCGCGTCATTGCGCGGTGTTCTTCAATCGTTCTTGTGAAGATCATGATGTCATCGAGGTATATCACTACCTTTCCGTCATCAATCAAATCTTTAAACAGCGCATTCATCATCGTTTGAAATGTTGCTGGTGAATTTGTGAGTCCGAAGAACATCACTAACGGTTCAAAGAGCCCCCTATTCGTTCTGAAGGCCGCTTTGTGCTCATCTCCATCCTTGATACGGATATTGTTGTATCCCCATCTAATATCTAACTTTGTGAAGTATTTCGCACCTCTGAGCTTGTCTACAAGTTCATTTATCAGAGGTAGTGGGTATCTATTCTTGATGGTAATGTCATTCAATTTCCGATAGTCTTGGACAGGTCTTAGTTTTCCATCTTTCTTTTTGATAAAGAAGAACGGTGATGCGAATTGTGACTTGGAAGGTCTAATTCTTCCTGATTCGAGGTTTTCGTTTATAAACGCATCCAGTTGTTCTTGTTCACCTAAAGCTAATGGATAGCATTTGCAGTCCAGAGTGTGGTCGCCTGGAATGAGTTCTATGGCATGGTCCCACTGGCGTCTCTCTGGCAGTGCATCGAACGACTCCTTATCGAATACGTCTTTGTAATCGTGGAGATGTTTGGGAACTATCTTATCAAATCCTCCTTCTTTCTGATCTTTACCGGCGGCTTCGGCAAGCTTCTGAGCTGTTGTGCCTTGCGCCCTGATATGGTAGTAATGATCATCAATAGAAGCATCCTCATAGTCCATTAGATTCACTTGGATCAGCTGATCCCCATCTGAGCGATCTACTTCCGAAAAGTATGTGTCAGGGTCTTCTTCCGGATCAAGGAAGTCGACCTGTCGTTTACATTCTTTCGGGCATCTATCAAAGTTCAACTCCGACTTTTTCCAATCTATAGTGGGATTATGCTTCGTTAACCACTCATGTCCGAGGAACATGCGTCCACTCCCTAGGCTTGTTACGGCGAAGTGAATGTTTTCTTCGTGGTCTCCTATGCTCATCCGTAGTTCTATAAATTCTTTGATAGCACCGTCTTTG
Source organism: Serpula lacrymans var. lacrymans S7.9 (assembly GCF_000218685.1). Taxonomy (NCBI): domain Eukaryota; kingdom Fungi; phylum Basidiomycota; class Agaricomycetes; order Boletales; family Serpulaceae; genus Serpula; species Serpula lacrymans. The sequence continues at coordinate 2,519,356 of NW_006763290.1, read as the reverse complement.
TTAAGCGTGCCATCAGCATTGTATACTGGAATTGGTCTCGGTATCTTCTTTGTTTCGTATTTTTGTTCTTTTACGAACGTAGAGTCTATGCAGCTCCCTGTACACCCACTATCTAGGAGAGCTTCGATCGTCGTTGATCGGTTCGTGTCAAGAGTTGTAAGTCTGCAAGAAATGTTCATTTGGTTTCCTTGCGTTCCCCTAATGTACTTTTTCGGGGTGTGTAACTCTAATAGAGCAAGTTCCGCTTCGTGCAGTGTTAATGCATTCAGTTCTCGTATTGTCTCTATCGTGACTTCTCTACTTCTTTTTTGGTGCGTCCAGATGTTAAGAATACCAATGGATCTTTCTTCCTTTTGGTCTCGTAATCTTTCTGCAACCCAAAGTGGCGTCCATGCCGCTGTCAGTCTCTGTCTCTCTTTGTGGTCTAGGTTTTTATTAGAGGTGTTCCTGACCTCTTTGGAACTGGTCGAACCATCAGTTACATCAGTGCTTCCAATTGAGTCACTGCTTTCTGTGGTTCTTTTGTTTCCAATGAAGTGCTACCCGATTGAGTCACTTCCTTCACAAATTCTTTTACTGCGCTTTTCTCTTTCGAGCGCGCCGTGATTTCTTCAGAACTGGTCGAACCATCAGTAACATCAGTGCTTCCCAATTGAGTCACTGCTTTCTGTGGTTCTGTTGTTTCTGATTTAGGGATCTTTCTAACCCGTTCCCTGTTCAGGTTCACATCCTTTTTTGTTTCTTTCTCTTTTAATCTTAGATTTGCTGCGTCTTTTGCCAATGCAATATCATTTTCATGATCTATACTAATACAACTCGTGGTAGACGGCAGACAAGAATCTTCGATTGAAAGAGAGGAGAAACTATTTACAAAACTTTTGTCCTTAGGGGCAGCCGGTTGATGTGTCACCGCTGGCCTCTTCAAAAACCCTGAAGGACTTTTGATCTTTCTTCTGCAGTCATCTTCTGCAGGAATTCTCTCACGTTAAATTGAGGCTTTGCTTGTGCCTCCTTTTTGCATTCGAAGGACCGATGTCCCTTTTCACCGCACCGGTAGCAAAGTCCCTTTTGTCGGTACTCTGCTTTGTCGACCTTCATGGGGTCACCGGATTGGGTATATAGGTACCCGGTTGCATCCTTCTTTCTCTCGACCTTTGGTTCGGTTGTCTTTCCTCCTCCGTCTTGCTTCCTCCTTTCTGTACTCCTGAAGCTCTCTTTTTCCGCCTCTCGATGACGCCATAAGTAGTCGACACGGATTAGTTCCTTCTTCCACCCTTCGTAGTTGGCTGGTTCTCGACCGCCGTATATTACCTGATTGACCAGGGGTTCGTTCATGTTCCTACGTAGAAGTGAAATGAGGAAGTCCTCGTTTGCTACTTGGAGGTAACCAGCCTCCCTCCTCAGTTCTTCAAAATGTTCAAAATGTTTCTCGGCCGTGTTCTTTCCTTGTCGCAAGATCATTATGTCGTTGCGAGCGGCGAGTTGTTCGTGTACATTTTTGAACCGCGTCTCCATCTTTGTTGCGAACCACTCGAAATTCTCGTAAGTGGTTTTGATGCTTTCCCCTCGCATCCTTTTCTCCATCTTGGTCTCCATCCACTCTGTTCTAAAAGCTGCCGCTGCTCCTCCTGTCATGAAAGAGAGTACGTAAGCAATTTTTCTTCTTTTGTCCGCAAAATACTCTTCGTCATCTTCGAAATTAAGCATCAAAGCTTCGCGGAAAGCTTTATACTTCTTACGGTCTCCATCGAAGTTCTCAGGCTTCTGGAGAGCCGTTCTGGTTCTGTCTACGCGCTTCGGCTGCGTAGCGGGCGGCGGTGGTGCGGATGTAGAAGAACTCGACGTAACTAACCTCAGCTTGGCTAGCAATTCGTCTACTTCTTCTTTGGCCTCTTTCAGCTGGGTTTCGTATAATTCGTGGAGCCTCCTCTGCTCCTGCTCTATCCTGGTCTGAACGTATTGTTCCAGTCCAGCTTCCTGCGATGTCGGGGGTTGGGGTTCTAAAGGCGGGAGCGCGCCCGACAATTCTCCCATCCCCATTTCTGGTGTGTCCTGCCCTTCTGGCGGACCTCGCCACTCTCCGAATGCTGCCGTTGTCATGTTGGTCTGGGTAGGGGGTGTGGTAGCGTGTTCTGATTGGTTCTATCTCTGGGAATGTAAAATATATTTCCCAGGCTATTCTGTTCTCGGAGTAGAAGCGTTGTTCTGCTAACCACTCTTCGAAATCACCAGGTTGCATATAAGAGAGTTCCCCGATGATAAATCGGATCAACACTTTCTCGAATAAGATCAACCAGACTATCGTTTCTCTTTTAAGCCAAGCGGTTCCTCTTCTGTCCCGCACTGACTATATACGTAACTAATCTAGTTCGGAGATATCGGTGTTCTAATTGTATAGTAATTGGGGTCCGAACGGTTGTCCCAATGATACCCAGCGAGTAACCGCGTGCAGGTCTTTTCCGACTGGCGGAGGCAAGTGCCCGGCCTGGTCAGAAGGGTATGGAAGTTTATCTAAACTAAGTAATACCTATCGGGCTCCACGCCGTCAAGGGTTCTAGCTACTGGGTTGGAAGGGGGAGTGAGAGGGATGTCGACAAACGTTTCTGTGGGTGAAACGTTGGCAGGAAAAAATGAGATGATGGTGTTGGGTCGAGTGATAGGTGATGTGATGGTAGTTTTTGTGAGGTAAACGTAGAGTTTGGCGATGCCAAAGAATATAAGTGTGATGAGGGGGAATAGGATGATGATAAGGATAGCTATGATTTTGCTCATCAACAGGTGTCGTACCAAGTTGTAGGTTGTGTAAAGACCCTAGCTGTATGCCGGTGACCCGAGCAGCGTAGGACTTAAATCTTAACAACAAGTGTTCAGACAAGCAAGTATTACAGAGTAAATCTACAACTGGGGTATGTACATGGATATTGTACTAGTTATATAGACAAAGGCATGAGGCTACGGTGAGGTATGACGTAGCGTATTGGTAATGAACATGTGTATGTAGTGAGGCTGATTGGTAATGTGTATTACTAATAGATCATGTGATACTTGATAAGATTAGATCAGGAGGAGATTAGATAAGGTGAGATAAGAGTCTCTATCTCTTGATTAGATAAGAAAGCTGAATCAGATGGGTATGATCGTGACAAATCCAAGCAACCAGCATAGGTGTAATTCACAGCCAGCATAACCAAGTTTTGTCACATCCACAATCAATGAAAAAGTTCAGAAGTAGTTAACATATTTGATTGTATTTTGGACCTACAAGATTTTGTGAGAATAATGTATTTTTGTTAACATATTTCTATTTTTCCACACAAAACATAGTATTTATGGAAATATGTCAACCAAAGTACATTATTCTCACAAAATCTTGTAGGTCCAAAATATAATCAAATATGTTAACTACTTCTAAGCTTTTTCATTAATTGTGGGTGTGACAAAATTTGGTTATGCTGGCTGTGATTGCCCTTGATGTAGTTGTGGCTGAAAACACAGCATGTCAGAAAATTTTGCAGGATATTTTTTACGTTCCTAATCTAAACACCAACCTTTTATCCATTTCTTGCCTTGTCAACAAGGGCTATCAGGTCTCTTTCACTGAAAAAAACTGTGAGATGTCAGTCAATGGCTCTATAGCTGCCCTTGCAGATTGCAAAGGAAATCTATAATCCAGGTTTGCACAAAGTGCAAGAGAGTAATAAAGAGCGAATCCTAATGTAACAACTAATGTTTGTATACTCTGGCACAAAACAAGAAGAAGCAGAGAAGGGTGAGTGGAGGAGAGGATAATCTCTCTTGGATAGGACCAAGTTTGTTGTGGGTAAACAACAGAAGGACTCACTGAGGAGTCTCCTTGATTTATTGGGATTTATATAGTAGCCCTTGTGACCAGCTCCACCACGTGAGAGAGTTGTATCTAAAAATAAAAGGAGGCTGCACAGCACAAGAAAGTCAAAATCTAAGTGGAGTTTGAAATAAAAGGAAAGTGCCGCATGGTACAAGTGTCCCAAAAAAGAAAGAAGGTTGAAGCGGGGACTGAAAGTAAGAAGTCCAAAAATTGTGTATCATAACAACCAGTGACATCATATAGAATATAATGGAACACTATAGAACATTTACATTTATTTATATTAACTATACAGTACCAACATGTATATTAGCTTATATACCCTTGCAATAGATGGAGACTCCTCAGTGAGTCCTCCCATTAAATACCATCAACAAACTTGTTCCTATAAACTTAATTTTACCAACTCTACTTTTCATTACTATACTTTTGAGTTCCTTTGTGTGTGCACTAGAGTATACAAACTTTGGGGTATTTCCACAAATGTTCACTAAGAGCATATGTGAATGGCAATGAAGCCATACTGTAACAACCAAGAGTTTGTATACTCTGGCACACAACTCAGACAAGCTACAGTGAAGTGAGTGGGAGTGGTCAGGACCGAGTTAGTTGTGGGTAAACAACAGGAGGACTTGCTGAGGAGTCTCCTTGATCTATTGGGGTTTATATACATCTACAGGCTATTTGTATATGTGTACTATACAGTTGATGAAGGCAGTGGCTGATGATGTCATAGAGCACAGCCCGTGTGACCAGCACCACTGTGTGAGAGACTTGTAGCTAAGAATAAAAGAAAGCAGCACAGCGCAAGAAAGTGGAGTTTGAACAAAATGGAAAGTGCTGCATGGCACAGTGTGTGAAAACTACAAAAGAAGGTTAAAGTGGAGAATGAAATTTAAAGGTTCAAAAATTGTGTATTGTAACACATACTGAAGTCCTCAGAAAATGTTTTCAAAACCAGGTAAGTTGAAATATATTTACCTTGACTTGTTTTAAATGCTGCTTGGGTGGGAACATTATTCCAAAAAGTTGTCTGTTCTTCAGAGGAAAAGTCCTACATTGATGAAGAAAATGAGAGATAGCTTGTAACAGGACATTTTGTAAGTATCAATGCTTCTTTTACCACTACTGATTTATCAAAACAGAAATTTGGCCAATCTTCATTATCTAGGGATTGATAGAGGATTTTGGTATTGATTTTGAAGCCCTGGAAGGTACTGTCACTGTTGTTGAGCAAGCTGCTTGATAGCATTCCTTGTTTTCTATCTATTTATGTATCCTATATTATATTGTTGTAACAAGTGCAGTGAGTGTGATATCTACCCTAAATGCTATCATAGTATCAAGGTATTATATGAGTGCTATGAGTGCTGTAAGTGCTATGTCTACAGTATTGATGCTACTATATGAGTCTCTTGAAACTATAGTCAACTATAAGGGAATATTTTTCCTGAATAGATGCTGGGGTTTCTATTACAGCTATAACCACTATGACATCTATTTTGCAACTATAGTACTATAAGAGCCTAGCCTATATAGCTAAAGTATTTGTCCTGATGAGTCAGGCTCCACCAACCACCTGTTATGGTTCACAATTTTTGGACCTTTAAATTTCATTCTGCTATTTAACTTTCCTTCACAAGAAGACCACCCCCTGACAAGCCATTCAGACCAGGGTTTATTACATTTACCTGTTTACTTATATATGTCGAAGTGTCTGTGTCCCGCCCCAAGCGGACTGTTCAACCACTCAGATCAAGCTTTATTGGTACCGAATGGGGGCTCCTGCACGCCACCTTAGTTCGGACAAGACTAAGTCACAGGCGGAATATAATAAGCGATGATGTAATCAAATGTAGTGTGAGGTACTCGAGCATAACAAAGGTATTTGCGCTTAAAGGTATATAGAACCACTTTCTTCCGACGTAAACATATGCGACAATAGATTATATAGAAACTGTCCGGACTCCCGGACTTGTGATATTCAAATGGGGACGTATTTTCCAGTCCGCACCCCAATTCAAACCCACGATTTATCATCAAGTCGAGAGGAGCCAACAGCCAACTCTGAAGTAGACCAAGGAACATTGGAGGTGGTTTCTCCGCTACCATCAGATGGAAGGGGGTATGAAGGTGTAGCAACATGCCTACTCTGGTTGAAACTGACCCAATTTCCGGCACTCCCGGATCTTACGTGTTGAGAGTGCGGAGCGTTATACATGTTGGAGCGGTAATCGGTAGAAGATATTCTATAAGATGAGCGCTGATTTGAGCCCGTAGGTGAGGACGGTGCTGTAAGATCACCCTTCACTTCGGGCCCGTCGAACGAAGGGAATATATCAGGGTTTTGAGCAACACTCCTGAGCCGCTAATAAATGAAACCGTCGTCATGAAAAATTCTTCTAACTGCTCTCCGACATACCTGGTTAAATCCCATGATATCAAGCCGTGTATTGTTAGACCTGCCCAAATCAGGACCTGCCGTGAGAGGGACGGGAGATTTGATTGAGGTCTGTTCAGAAGCACGAAGTAACAACCCGTTACTTGTGAACGTAGGGTATGCGGATTTATTTTGTTTTGCCACACTGTTCAAAGCGGAAGTATCCACGCGCAGCGAACCTGTAGGTGGCCGTGAGTTGAATAAGCGGCTCGGAGACTGTGCGGCCTCTACTGGTAGAGCAACACTGGTATGAGCTGTCGCCTCGCTTTTACGCTGGATACGAGTAAGAAGAGAGACAGACGTCTCGTTCGGATCACTATTGGTACTCAAGGATCTTGGGCGCCCATTTGACACTTGCGGAGGAGGAACACCATCAGAGCCCTGTATAATGCCCGGTACAGGAAGCTCTGTATGAATGAAGCAGCATCTTTTCCCGTAAGGACATGCTCCTGATACCCAAAAAGTCTATTGACACGTTATTACTTTGTTCACGGAAAAGTGAGTGATGGACACTAACCCTGCAGATTTCAGTCTTGTACTAGATATGAGCGTAGTTTAGCCAGAACAATTCTACGGGAACAACTGTAAGACAAACCTTTGGGTGACGAGCGACTTTGCGGATTTCTTCTTCCCCATGCGCAAATTGACATTTAGACCCATATCGGCAAGATCCTTTTTCCTCCCAGGACCTGCATAGCTCAGTCTTATACAAGCCCAGTTTGCGATTGTTTGCACTTGGTCCATTGCCATTTTGCGAACTTGAGCCTGTCATGTCCATCTCCACTTGCGTTGCTGGCCTACCATAGGGCCCTGCGAAGTGACCCTGCGAGCCGATAGACATACCCTGCATGGTATTCATGTCAATTTGAGGATACCCATCTTGTGTGCCAAAAAAATGATTAGCATAGAGGTTTATGGCTGGTGTAGGAATGGCTGGCGCGTAAATGTTATGGCTAGATGTCAAAGCTGGATTGTTGGCGAGCGCAAGGGTCGCAACTTCTCGCAGGGTGGAAGGGTCAGATGTAGAATGATGATGTGTTCCCCGGAAGACATTAAGAGGTTGTTGACCACGATGAACGTGGTCCGGATGTGCGAGTACCACGTCATAGAGCTGCTGTGCGTTACTCATCGACAAATGGGTAAGATGACTCGCAGGGTAACCGGCAGAACTGGAACCGATCATTATATTCTGGGGAGGAAAACCTCGCATGGGATGGCGGTATCCGACAGACGGTACACCATTCGGACGACCGGCAATATAATGTGGGACTGCATTAGCGCCAGAGTCCGGTGCTTGAGCCAGAAAAGTTCTTGGCTGCATGGTGTACTCATGAGATGAAACGGCAGGAAGATTGGCCATCATTTGGGTCGCGTAGTCCTGATGTTGGGGGGAGCGAGAGAAAATACCATCATTTGGTGCTAATGAAGGGTACGTTGGCTGCTCCGGGGGAAATGGTCTTTCATTATCTACCGATACCTCCCGGAACTGGGAAGGGGTCCATTGCTGGGGTTGAGCACCAGAAACCGCCCGCAAATTAATTGCGGGATTATCTTCAGCATGCTGCAGACGACGCAAGTCAGCACTCGATAACCCACCGCTGTACGAATGGGGACGCTCTTTTGGCTCTTCACGCGAGCTATCCTTCATCAATGGGTGGACATGCATGGTGTGACTCGCAGAAGATATAAAAGACTCTTGAGATTGCGTTGTGTCACTTGAAGAGCCTCGTGAATGCGATATAGTAACATGATGGTCATACTGATGGGGAGATGACTCAATACTGGCATCTGATGATGTTTCCAGAGGGCTTGCTTCATTGCGTTGTACAATAGCAGAACCGGCCACTTTGGACTGAGGAGTTCTCAGCTGAGCATGACCATCACTCCTCAGGTCGCCGGTAGAGCTAATTTTAAGTGCGGCAATTTCTTGAGCAAGATCCCAATCACCATGGGCTGCTTCGGAGTCAACAAGCTGACCGTTGCCATTCAAGTGCCAGCGACGAGGATTTACTGTTATACCGTTAATGGGGTCCACAGAGCGGCTCGATTTAGGATGGCTAGTATTACGAATAGGCATATTGGATGACAAGGCTTGCGTCTGAAAGTTAACTAATGGGCACTCAGGGAGGTTTAAGATCTGAAAATGAACGTTGATGTGTAAGCAATGACCCCATGGAAAGACAGTTATCGTACCTCTGGGTTGATTGTCCTGCGCCCTTGGAAAACGTGGACTGGGGACCAGGGAAGAGGGTCAATTGATTTCAATATACCTGATACTGATGAAGACAAGTCCTCTGAAACCGTAAACAGTGTATTCTTGGCTGTAATATGTGTGACCACTTGGTGCATTTAAATTTGAATAGGAAGAAGTCCTGAATGTTGGTGTTGGTGCGAAACCTGTGCAACAGAAAATATTACACTTTGCTTACTGCTATCTTTGGAAACAGAGAGCTGTCGTCGCGCAAAATTTAAGCAAGCTGTTGTGATGTTATTTGAAGGATGGTCAAAAAGGAGTCGCAAGGAAACGACGTTAACGAGTAGATAGATGGTCGTGTTGATCTCGAGAAAGATTTGGGAATTGCAAGGAGAGCACAGGCAAGTCCGAGAGTCGAGGGTGGAAGTGGGGTGCAAGGAGGTCGTGAGGATTTCAGTCGCGTGTTGAATTCAAGTTGGAACGTGGCCAGGCTAGGTTGAGGGTTTGGACCTTAGGAAGCTCGTGGAATGAGTTCAAGAAGGAGCGAGGTAAAGGTGAGGCGCAGCCCAATGCAACGTTGATCGCAACGTGCCCTTGTCCCGGCGGTGATCGCTACTATGACAAAGCAGCAGTGTTTGCTTCCCTATCGATGAACGTCGATGAACACTCTGACACTCTGAAAATCAACTTGATTCAGAGCGACCCACAATCTCTGCCACTTGACAAACCCGGGCCTTTTTCCCATTGCTAATGATCAGCAACTAGTTATAATTATAACCTCAAAGATAAATATTTGTATCGAGTCATTATCATGCATTGGGTATCCTACATCAGCGAAAGAGTTTGAGCGTGTTATGATGCATTTCCTCGCCTGTATATCTGAGCGAATAAATGTGGCTGTTGGACAATGAATGTAAAAGTGCTGATTTTCATTGTAAATAAAAATTTCCAGGGATTTGTAAATAAGTTCCAACAAGCAAATAGTCACATCTGTTGAAACGTGTTTTAGGGCACTGTCAGGCCCAAATTCAGTAGTAATTCCCTGAAAATGTGGTGAAATATGACATTCACTATGTAAGTGGTGATTATGAGTCATCACCTGTCATCGTTTCTCAGGATATATTCCTGCGCACTACTATCGTTGGACAATAGGTGCAATTGGTCTGGGGAGAAGTTGAATAACTCACCAGTCGTTGAGCTTTAGACTGTTGGAACTTGACCAGTAGATATAATTTTTAGTTTTCTAGTTGCCTATGTAGAAAAATAAGCAAGAACTTGAAGCATTGGAGCAGCTGAACAAAACTGAAAAGACAACACATGTTTTGGAATGGTTCTGCAATTTCTGGTCACACTGGGTCACAATGGCACTCACAGACCAAATCAGGCGGAGCTTACCAGTCAAATTCCACCAGGTCACCAAGTCCTGACGCTGGTGGTATTGCGGTACGTACCAAAGCAGAGCTAGTGGTCCTTGATTGATTATCTTGGTGTGTGATTGCCTGTTTTGGTCACCTAGTCACGACTCCATCATTGTTTTCGTTTCTCCAAATGCTTTGAGGCCCCAATCAGCTCAGTAAGTATCTGGCATTGTAGGGGCCTACCTATTGACGTTTTCTAGAAAGATATTGCAATATTCCCAGCACGAGATCTGGTCAAATCTGGCCATCTTTCCCTCAAAATTCACACTTCTGGAGTTCAAGAGCATAGTGTCAGGTCTGTTGTTGTTGCTACAGATAAGCTATTCACTAAATTCTTTCACAATTATATTCTCTATACTATATTCTACGTCTGACAATTTTCTAGCTACCTGTACAGTGATTGTTGAGCCTCTGGAGGCCAAGTGCATATCTCTAACTGGTTGCATCCGGTGTCCAATGATAGTACCAAGTGAAAATACTCCGCAGGATTCTGTCAAATAACTACACTGAATCCTGGTATGACACTTTTTTATTTGTGGTGAAAATACACCGCTCATAGTATGTATTTCATCGCTTGCAATCAGATCATCTACCGGCGGCAAAGAACTCAAATTTTCAATGCTGCCATCAATACCAAGTTGCATTACCGTCCTATAGCTTATTTAGTCCACAGATGTGTCAACATCATAGATGGCTCGGGCTAAGTTCCCACTCCTATCAATTGTAGCCCATCTGTTATCAACTTTCACCCTCCCGACAACACATTGAACACAGGTCATGTCCATGACCTCTATCACGCTACAGTTCGAAAAATAAGGCACATCTAATGAATCTGTTGCTTCAATATGGCATGTTTTGACGGCCACAAGAATTATACTGGGAGGTCTTGAGAGTTGTAATTCCTCAACTGCAGGGAAAATTATTGTAATGATGTATTGGAGCTGCCCAAAATATGTCCATTTCTCATACTTGGGGGTTCAACGACGCTGGTGAGCAAATTTATCTGCCAGAGCTTCATACTATGTTATTTTAACATATGTCAATTTTGCCATCAATCCCAGAGTTCACTTACTTGAATGAAAGTGGCATCCCGCATATCTGGCCGTGATTTTGTCAACGCCGCAGCAACCATTATATCTCCCCCTTCCAGATGTTTGAATTTCCCCCATAATGATAGTGTTGCGAGAGGATAGTACTGTTTCATCATTGATGAAGTTATGTTGAATCATGTGGCCAAGGCGGCTATAATTTTCTTTTGCAAAGACATCTCTACCACACATTTACAACAAGGGGGTAAAAGAATGCAGGTTGGATCTGTAAGCATTTTTAGTTTTTTTTAGCTTAATGCATAAATAAAAGCTCACAAGCATTATCGCTAAAACATCCAGCAATCTGTTTCAAAGGCTTGAGACTTAGCTCTGACTTGATATTGTAAGCAAGCTCTATGTGTGTTAGCCTTGCATCATTGACTAGGTACACAGCCATAGAAGCATATGGATGTTGTCTGCTTTTAATCACCTGTTGCAATCACGTGCAGAACCTCTGCATTAGAAAGGCCGTCCATTCTATATTGTTGGCTATGTGCAGCAGTGCATGTATAGTTACTGGGCATGCACTGAGACTCTCAGAATTAAACTGGTAGTAATATCTGTAAGTTATTTCTTGTTATTGGTGAACAGTCTTACTTCAGAAATTGATATACTGACCACTCCTATTTAGCAACCCAGTCGATAAAGCCCGTACAGATTGTTTCAATGTCTTGCGCTGAGAGCTCAAATTGAAGACATAAATGCAACAATCACACAAGATCAACAAAGTGATTGTAGTATTGGTGATGGCAAAACCTTCAATGTAAGAGTATGGGGCCTAAATATAATGTCCCGAACAACCATGAATCCAACGTACAATTTGATAGGTCTTTTTCTATGTTGGGGAGGCTTGGCACATATTCTGAAGGGATGACTGCAATGTTAACTGTCCTACAGCCTCCCAGACAGTTTTCTCTAGTTTGTAACAACCGGTACCTTCCCCTAGACCTTTGTATCCGCCTGTCCAAAGCATCACTAGGTTAGGGATCACATTTTCCCACATCAAATGCATGAAGTCGTATGGAAAAGATGCAGGAAATGATAGGGATGAAAGGTGACTGAGGATTGGTAAGCCTTTTATTCCCTGAAGTTTTGATAACTGTTCTGATTCAGCATTATTGCCTGCAAGCTGGACTTCCTTTCCTTGTGCTATGATCTCGTTGTGCGTTCATAGTGGCAGGTGAGCTGGATTTATTTCAAAATTATTATTCCTAGATAATGGAACCCCTGCAGGAGTACTCCCATTCAGGTCCTCCCGTCTGTTATCTGGAATGTAATAGGTCGTATTCCTCCCACCTGAAAATAAAACACCAGTTATTTTGCAGATACCACAAAGTGAATATCTGTTGTGTCCCTTCATCTTCATAATCATCAACATTGCTGGAATGTTGCCGGATGCAACAACTAAATATGCATGGAGACAAAAAATACTTGCAAGAAGCACATCATACATGCAAACCCCGAGTGCCAATCTGATCATTTCCTCCACAAAATATTAAGAACAAAGCTTGAAGGAAGTGTCTAGCCACTTGCTGAGAGCAATCAGGGACTGGAACTAGAGTCCAATGTGAGTAACTTTATTATTAGAGAGTATGACAGGTATACAGTACCTAGAGTCCAATGTGAGTAACTAGAGAATAGGAAGCATTGGACTCTGCAGTACTGTCCGAAGTTTTGTAAACAAAGGTAAACAAAGCAGCCACAAAGGCGAAATAATAAAGAACACAATCAATAGTGGATGATAGAAGAATAGATAGAGAAAGGAATGAAGATATATAGGTAGCACAAAGGTGCAGAATCACCAAAAACTAACACAAAAGGCCACAAACAGGAGTTAAAATCCTTCGGCTTTTTATAACCCGGAACCACACCCAGACACAAAATATAATCCTTTAGGAAACACAAGTCTGGAGGAAGATTATAATAATAAATGATTATAGGCCATGCAGTCAAATTGCGGCGTCGGAATAGAGCAAAACTGTCTGTGGAAAGCCCCAATGGAAGGGGTCTGAAAAATAATGGTGTGCCAACTCCTCACCATTTACTATGACACATCTCTCTAGAAGTTGCCTGTATACCATTCCATCCATTACATCTGTTACAGATTCAGGTGTGTGGCGATGTTCAGAACTTCAATATTTCATCTTTTGAGTAAGCTCCGCATTTTTGAACATGGCCACCAATTGAGGAAATAATGGTATGTACACAAATTTCTGCCTGGGTCTCTTGTAATCATCATATCGCAATATTTTGCATCTTTCTAAGGATGTGTTTGGGCCAACAAAGCAACAACAGGATTGTGGACAACAATCATATACTGTATATGTTACAATAACACAATTTTCGGACCTTTCCTTCTTTTTCATTCTCCGCTTTAACCTTGTACACTTTAGCTTTCACACATGGTGCCACACAGCACTTCCCCTTTTGTTCAAACTCCTCTTTCTTGCGCCGCGTTGCCTTCTTCTTATTTTAGATACAACTCTCTCACACAGTGGAGCTGGTCATACAGGCTAGGCCCCATGACATCATCAGCCACTAAACTTTACCAACTGTACAGTACAGAAGTACAAACACTCTGTATTAGTATATATACCCCAATAAATCCAGGAGACTCCTCAGCGAGTCCTCCTGTTGTTAACCAACAAACTCTCTGCAGCCTAAGGGGTAACCACTCCCCATTCACTACCTTTATAGTGTGTTCCTGTGTGCGCCAGAGTAACTAACTCTTGGTTGTTACAGCCTCGTCATGTTGATGAATTGGAGATGGAAGAAGATGATGATGATTTCTCACAAGGCAGTCAGGATCATCATCAAGTGGAAGCAAATTAAACAAGTAGTAGGCAAACAAATGAATTTGAATAAACAGCTAATGTCACATGTGTTTATTAACAACTAGACGAAATAATTGTACAATCTGTACAATTGAAACATGGATGTCTACAAGAACAAAAACATAATGATAAGTACCAAGGACATATAATATTATATTACCCTAGAAATTTCCATTTTCAGTCCAACACCCTTTAAAAGTGAATTTACAGCCCACCAATTGTGGAAAAAAGACCTCTTATGCAAATGCCTTTGTGAGAACTTGACAACTATATTCCCCAGACATGCTATATATTTCATGAGGCATAATCAAGTCTCCATCTTCCAGGATACATGCACAGCAAGTGATAGTACACAACCTGCTGATTTCACGGCGGACACTATTGAGCTCTTAATTGGCAGCAGATATTATAGCCTTGGTAGTTATTTGCCTGTATAAGATGCCACTGCCATTTTTGCTCTGCACTAATAGCGACAGTTTGTATAGTATCCTGCAACTTGTACACAGTGTTTAGGCTTCTCTTGGCTTGATGAGAGTCCAATATTGCCTGTAACAAGAGTTACAAGCAAGTAACCATAATTCCCATATGATTTGAATGATACTCACCTGCCCAGTAAGGTCTTCAGCGACTTTGAGAAGCTCAAACAACAGACTCTCCTCCGTGTCAACATTATTACCACCTTCTTCACCAAACAAATGTCTTGATGGGACATTTGAAATAGGAGTTTTTGGAAGACATTTATAGGGATGTGTTGAGGAGATGGGGGATAGCAATGAAGGAATTGACTGTGCCCAACATTTCACCCTTGTAGTTTCAAGAGTGTGATGATTAGTATACTGACAAGACTCATATTGAGGGCTAGGTTGGTGAAGTTTTTCATGGCAGCCAGCGGGCATATGCATGTCCAATGGTGGTGACAAATTCATTACTGTTCAGTGGAGTGGGCTTACAGGCACTGACCAATGTGTGGGTTTGTTTTATGTAAATACAAGCTCAGGTGGGAACTTAATGTGTCTAACTGTTGGGGCTGACTCATATGCAACAGCAGTCACGTGTGCTTCCATATCAAATATTGATATGCATTGCCAGTATTGTAACCTACGGTCATACATGAACATGCATACCTCAGAATGGATTGAGCTCCCACCAACTACTTGCAAGCCTCTCTAGCATGTCTCTACAAAATCCTACTTTTGGGTATACACGTTCAACCACAGTTCTTCTCATTTGGCCGAATATGTGCCCAGTCACTGTTGGCGCCTACATGCAGTACGGGTGGTCTGACCCATTTGAGGAGAGCTGGTATGGTCGATGACTATGCAAAGTTGAATGAGGGTACATAAGGAAATAAATATGGTTTAGGTAAGTTACATGTTTTGACATATCCTGCCTTATTATCAACATGTACCACAGAGTATACAATGTTCCTCAAAATCCATATACATGGTGATTATTCTACCATTTGTAACTATATCACCTTCCAATTCATTCAAATTTGTGAAATAACTGTCCTTTTTATAATCTGCCTATCATCATTCCAGTGGCCTCTTGGCACTACTCCAATATCACCGCCAGGTATGCTCCCAAGTTCCAGACTTAGTCCATCATGCTAATATTAACCCAGCAAACATCACTCTTTTTCATAGAAGGTGAATATGTGCCACCTATTATCCACATCTGTCCCACATAGCATACTAAGTACATTTATGATCATGTTTCTTTTCATAAATATTCTCACATAGGTACATATCCCACTTCTTTGACGTCACAGCACTTCAATATTCATACCGCAGAGTCTCCTATGCTGCCCTATATCAGTACAATGGACCACCCAATTTTAACGACAACATCTACACATGGTAATTTTGCAATAAAGCTATCTTCAAACACATCTTACCTCAATATACACACCCAACTTTTTTGACAACATAGCACTTCAATATCACTGCTAAGGTAGTATACAATGTACCATGAAGACTCCTATGTTGTCCCATATCGGTATGATGGACCACCTTCATGCAGGTTTGCACGGATTTTAACATGCTAATGGACATCTACAGTTTTTACTCTGTTTCATAATGTCCATTGGCACACATTCATTTTGTATTGACACGGTATCTTCACACTGCCATTACACATGCTCTAAGCTCCTTGGCTTCTCCCCTGTCCTTGCCGAGGATGCAAGGCTATCTCTTTTCACGCAGTGTTCTACAGCTCATTCTCAAGGATAGCTAAGTCATGTTGAATCCATGTGCTTGTCACCCATCCATACATTTAGACAGATAAAACAGTGAGTGCATTTTATCAACCTATCAACCCACCCACCATTTTTACTATGTACACAGCTATATTGAAAACACTACTATGACTATTGTTGGTCATGGGGGTGTTCATACGCCCCACAGCACATGACTCTTTGTCTCTACAACCTCAATCTGTGGTGCTGCTAAGAAGCTTGCTTACCTAATAGCTGGCATTTGACACTGGCCGCTCATCCTCGTCGCCTACCACATAACTTGAACCTGGAGCACAATAACAGCAGCAGCATGGATTTAGGTGAATTGACTCAACTTTTAGGCACTACCATCAATCATGAAGATATGTTGGCATCTATTGAAGCAGAAAATTGGCTATGGGGTGACAACATTAATTATGTGGCGGATTTAAAGACTTTACCGTACGTATTTGATATTTTGGCTTTCTAACCTTGCACTTTCAGACAATGGAATTGAGTCTGAACACTTCTAGCTACTCTGGATTGCGTGTTACACAATATATGAGCCTAATCCACATAATCTCAGCCAATTGCTTCAGGTTGCAATATATCTCAGCAACTTTGTCCGTGCCTGCATTGTTTAGGGCTTGAAGAAGATGATTGTGAAGAATCCAACTTCAGCATTAGCCACTTCAGTCACCCCCTAGTCCTTGGCTACTAGCTGTAATATCTTCTGTATTGCTATGTGGCTAATCGCCCTGAAATACAAGGGATGTCCCATGGGACAGTCCCACTAATGTCACATGTAACAGGTGTCAGGGGTCCACATATCTAGAGGATTGTGAAATGGAAACTGTTTATATTAGGCTTTACTATTTGGTCACCCATTTCAGATGCTGTCATGTCACGACTTAGTGCAGATAGTAATACAACAGAACTGGGAATTATATTAAACCCAAATGGCAAAAATAAAATTCAAAAATAAATAAGCTAACTATGCCTACAAATTTGCTACTAACATTGATGTAGTTGGGATACTGAGCCAGATGGTTAGCTGACTAAATAGAACATCATAAAACCCATTGCCCTTTCAGGTTCTGGTTTACCCCATAGCGTACTATAATAAGCTGAGTTCCAGCCAAGGGCTTAACCTGGGATAACTCCCATAAATGGTAACTCACATATATTTAGAACCCCCCTCCCCCCCCCTTCTCCTCTGCCAGCCCAGAGGCACCACTGGCTAATCTATTGCTAGCAAGCTATGGCTTGAAACAAACAAGCCGTGGCACCAATTAATGGTGCCAATTTAGGACCTAGAATGGACAAGATAGGCTAGAAGTTTATCAATATTAATCCTATGGGTCTTAGAATTTTGCTTTTTTGTTTTGTATTAATTGACCAAAGATTGAAAAATAATTGTGAAGAGGACTTGAGGCCAGCTTACATAGTGATCCCTTGTTTTCAGATCCTGAGCATTGAGAAATTAGGGGATATATGCCCAACATTGCCATATTTCTGCCTTATGGCCTCACAGCCTCATGTAACTTTTGTTCATACCAGTTCATAAATGTTTTTTGTCCTCTGTGTATTCCATCATACTGTTATTTCTTATTACTGTTTTTGACTGTTGTATTAGGTGAAATCTGGCATCCTAGGCATGCCCCAAAGGGAAATAATATTATATGAGGCCCAAATCAAATGTAATACCCTGAAATTTTTAAGATGACCAATCCTTGGCAAGCCTGCTCTGTATTTTGTAGACAGGTGAGTATTGTTTTGTGATGGGTGGGATGTCCCATGTCTGGCATTACAACTCTTCAAGCCTTGGAGAAAATTTGAGATAAATGAGTGGTATGATGTAAGGCTCATAAGACTTCAAGTGGAAATAAGTAGCAATGAGACCTTTTGATATCAGCCTGCCCACTGCCAAACCTTTTTGTAGAATTGCAGGAAGTATGGGATAAGGTGGGTGAGCAAGTCATATTCTGGCACACACAGGAAAGATAAAAACTTTGCTCATGTAGTGGGCTGGGACATCCCGTTAAGCACACCTGGGATGTCCCATGTAATAAGCTGGGGCATCCCATTAAGCACCTGGGACGTTGTCATGCACCAAAGTTAATTGGTAGCATGGACAGGTGTCAATAACGAAGCAAATATTCAAAAAGACTCGCCTTTGCGCCACACAGGCACAGTGCTACGTGAAATAGCAATCCAGTCACGCTCACCTTTGCTTTTCCATTCGGTACTTTCCGCATTTTGGCATTTTGGCAAATTTTTGCGTCGCCACTGGCTACACATTGCACTGCGCCCTCATTTTTGTCGTTTCCTTCACTTCCCTTCCTTTGCCTAGCCCCACCATGGGCCCCTTCCTTTCCTTTTTATTCTCACCTGACAGTCGTTTCTGGATCCCCATTCTAATCCACCTTTTTGTCACCTCCACCCTCCTCCTCCTTATCTTATTTGCACCCCCACCATTTCTGATGTCACCACTTCCTATCCGCTTCCGTTGCCAATCCGTCGACTACCACGTGCCACTGCTGATATCAGCAAAGCCCCGGTGGCCGGTTCAAATAGGGCAACAGGTCCATCTTTATGACATTGATCTACCATTATATACTATCAAAACATTGGTTGCTCGTCTTGCCTGGTTGGAGCGTGGGTGGGTAGTTTTTGAGCTGGAGAAGGTTCATCCCCTTGCGTCGCCCATGTTTATTGCTGTCCCATTCACTTGGGTACACTTATCTTTTGTCCATCGTCTTTGCTACAGCTACACCTACCACATGCTGCCTGGGACTCACTTGTTCCAAATTGGGACTACTCCTCTCCCTCCCTCGTTTGACCAGGTGGTCCAACACAACCAGTCCATTAGTGAGGCCATGGAACTGTCGGATTTGGACTAGGTGGTGGACAGGTGGCTCCAGTTTCTTTTTTTCAGCAGAACATTCATTTACAGTGCAATTATTTTTGATTTTTGAATCATTTTTATGGACACATATTTTTTAGAATGCCTGACTGACAATAAAGGACCTGTGTTGATACTGATAGTGTTTTGCCTTGCCCTTTTTTTACCTGTATCTTCCCATGACACCATGATTTTCCTGCTCTCTTTTTGCTATTGGACTTTACTTTATGGCTGTACAATCCTGTGACATTACTCACAGCATTCATTGTTCTATCCCTTTCTTTTCCTTTTTTTGACAATTTTATCCTGTACTACCTACGCAGGATTTGTCAGCGTACATTCCTTCCTTCATGTTTCTTCTCATTCTTTTTGCACAGCTATACTGTGCATAGCATAGCCTACTTTTCTTTTACTATATAAACCCCTGTATTTGACCTTGTAAAGAACAATCTTCTCTAATTTCAAGTTCACTACTCTGCTGCTTGTGATCCAGTGTGGTCACAACACTTCCCACTGCTACCACTGTCAACTGCTGTCATTGTCACTTCCCACTTTTGAAGTCATTGTCATCCCTTTCAATTAGAGTCCTTCTGAGCACTACAGTTTGTGCGTCAGGAGCCTGCTATCACTGGGAACCTCATCATATTGTTGTTCTCAAACCTACCTTGTGCTACGATTAGCAAGGTAGTGCTCGTCTATACTTGCCACAAAGCCCCTATCTCTCTATATTCCAACTATCCCTCCTCCTCAAAACCCACACCCATACATCTCTGGGTTTTACTTTGAAGGACCATTATATGTACCACCCTACAAACAACCAGACCACTCCACTATTCTAGGAGGCAAAGCCCATAAACAAGTTCCATAGAATCTGGGAGGATTGTGTGTTAGTTTGTTTTTGTGTGTGGTTTTTCTAACAACAGTTCTCATCATCGACACCGGAAATTGACTGGAAGACAGTGATTAAACATCCCAATAAAGAATTATTGAAGAGTCCATTCAAAAGGATTATTGGCCACCTCCTGGATATAAAACTCATATGCCTTTCCCTTCAGGAATATAGATAGCATGTATACCCGGTTGGCATGAGGGACCTGTCCTTCAGTAACATAGGCTGTGGCTGCAGTGACAAAGCAATGAAATTCTCGCAAGTGCAGTTTTCTGTCATATGGAGGTGGCTCAGTTGGCTTTAATATCTGCCTTCTCATTCTTTTGCGCTGGGCATGTTTGGTTCTTGTTCCTTTCTTATGGCCCAATGATGAAGTTCTGGAGTCTTCATCAGAAGATGATTCACTCAAGTCTCCATGAGAGCTTGAGTCAGATTCACTCAAAGAGCTCCCCAACTCTGAGGGTTTGTTTCCTTTTAGTTTTATGTGCCCCAGCAATCTGCGTAGATAGCTAGCCGCGGGTATCTGATTGCTGGGATTCAATTTATGCGGTGTACAAAGAGTCTGCTGTCCTTTTGTTGGTTTTACCATTTGTTCAACAAGTCTAGCTACTGGGTTTTCTCTATCAAGGACTGAGGCATCTGGCTGCGCTGATTTATTTTTCTTTAGTTCTTTTGCCAGTTTGGCTTTGAGTTTAGGAAGTTCTTCCTTAGCTTTTTCAACTTCGAACTTATGGGTATTTCACAGATTAATGTTTCATTTCTCCCCAGTGCTAGCTTTCTGCGACTGGGGTTCCTTGGAGGAGGGATATTTGGTTTGTCCCTTTCCGCTTACTTTCTCCTGGGCCCAATACTGAGCTTCTTTCCAGGTATAAAAGGCCTTTTTCTGTTTGTCTATGTCCATATTAGACTCATTCAAAAGGTTTCCCCAATTACTTGGGTCAGGGCCCTTCCCTTTAGGCTTAGACGGTCCTTTATGCCTATTGGACCCTTCCTCAGGGTCATTCAAGGTATGTTCTTATTCACGTTGTTTCAGAATCTTAACTAATTGCTCACTTGTGAGCATTAATTCAGCTTGCCAGACCAGTCTCTCCTGGTCATTACTTAGAACCAATTGTTGCCCGCATCCGAGCATCATTCTTTGGGGTGCATCCATATGTGGTGGTATACTTCTATTATTTTCTATGCTAGCGGGACTGATAGGAGTCTCGTAGATAATTGGAACCTCCTTGGTATCCTCGCCTGGACAACCTGAGGGACTTCTCATTGTGGTGCTTGAGTAATTTACAAGTGTACCAGCAATGGACAAGGGCCAAGGGACTCCGGGTCCCTGGAGATTATCTAGCTGAGAGGGGGAACTGTTAATATGGCAAGGTAGAGATGACTAGAGATGACTCAGTACTGGCTTTAGGCCAGGCGACAACCATTGGGCGGCTGCACTGACATAGATTGTACATGCCTTTGTAGTGAGTGCTTATTGTCATTTTCTTGTTCCTTGATTGATGGTAGTTGTCCGGGTATTTGGGTGATCATTCCAAGGCCAGATGACATGTATGAAGAGTAGTTGTAGGCTGAGTTGTGAAAAAAGATGTAACGGTCACGGAGAACATCACACAAGAAGATAAAGGTTTGAGAGAGCTCTTGAGCGGACTGGAATGTCACAGTGGTAAGTCTACTATTAATTCTGGGAACACTACCGTCTAACTACAAACAGGAAAGTTTTATATACGGATTCAGAGCTAAGCTGGTAGAGTACAAGTAAAGACCGATACAAGCTAAGGAGTGTAGAAATTGGTGACGGCTAAGTGAGATATAAACAAGAGTATGCCTAGTTTGCAAATAGCTGAGTGGCTGAGTCCTTGGTGTGATGGGTCACGTCTGTTACACATGCCCAGTCGGAAACGACAAAATATATACTGAATCACATCAAATTTCGTTGGATATTTGATGTGATTAGACACAAGCCCTAACTTTACCGTTTTAATTAGATTTTTTTTGAATGTTAAAGGTTCATATCTAACCACAAGCAGTAGTACAGAAATCATTCAATTTAGTTAGATGGCTCTTTATAATCTGCTTCACAAATATACAGAATATTTGAATCACAGCAAATCAAATTGAATTAAAACAAATGGTAGCAAATATGAACAATATGTAGCAATGAAAGCAAATGAGAGGGGGGGACACAACATATACATATAAGCTATCCGGCTCCCTGCAAAAATTGCCCTCATCAATCCACCAAAATGGCCCTTTTGGCACTGCTATTTCACTTTGAAAGCCTTAGCTGGAAGTTTCTAGGTAGATAGTTAGACACAATGCCTCAAAAATAATTGTGTACGCACATTGCAGCCTCAGAGGTGACCTTCTGTTTGAAGTATCAGTTAAAAAGAGGCCATAAACAAAAGCCTACCTCATTAAATGCGCTTCAAAAGGAAGGGCTATTGATTTGGCCTCGAGTCTTTGACTTTCCTGTGGCCACTTGTAGTAGCACAAACAATATGTTAGCGGTAATGAAAGGACATCTGAAAAATATTTACTTACCTTGGTGTTCACTTTAAGTTAGCCGTGTTGCTCCTCACAGATTTGCACTATCCATCCAAATCCCTTGTTAAGTGAGTACAGACCTGTCCAATACATGGGAAATACCAAAGTTAGTAAAGATTGTGGTCGAGATGGTGGTACAGAACAAAGGAAGGATGGAATCAAAAATGGTGGAAAATGTGACCAAATATATGGGCACGTGATTATGCAAGCAGTGAATGTTGGAATAGTCAAGGTCAAAGCCTGTTAGCCTTGTTAGATAACATACATCACGAGTTGACATTAGTACAAAGGGCTGGTAGCTCAGTTGGTTAGAGCACCACCATATATAGGCAGAGGTCCTGGGCTTAATCCCCGGCTGGTCTACTTTGTTTTTATGCACTCCCTGTGGTCAGGTGGCTATGTGAGGTCACATGAATCCAGTAGTGCATGCATGATTGCATTGCACAGTGGTGCATGTGTGCATGAATGTGCGGCACTGTAGTACATTGCTTTGTGTACAAATGCACAAGATCACACCCAATTTCAACACTCTGTTGATTCAAGTTGCATCCTAAAACCGTGAGAAATTTTTATGATTAGATTAGATTCAATGTAAATGGTCTGATTCCACAGGATTCTATCTAATTTGGCATATATTTTGTCATTTCCAATTGGGTTTCAGGCTTGAGCCATATTGAGCTATACTGAGAAATGAGGTCCAACCCGTGGCTCTGCTACTGTGGTGCGATGTTTTTGCTATATGAAAATAATAATAATAATCACTGTTAAGTGATCAAAATGTTAAGTCAGTGGAGTCGTGTTGCCTGTAAAGTATATTAAGTCTTTGAATCCTACAATGCATGTTTGGCTTGCTGTTCTGTCATTGAATGTTCTTATAAGCATGCCCTAAACTTGTGCACAGTATACTGAATTCAAGCAGATGATTTACAACATCAACACATATTGTAATATAAGAAATCTGTGGTATTATTTTGATAAATTGATGAGAAATAAAAAAAGAGACTCCAGAAATGGTAAAGGATAATAATATGATCTGATAACAAAACACTCTAGTAAAAAATGTAAGAATTTGGGAACGATTTACTTGCCAGTCACGGATAAAGCCAGTCAGAATTTTAGGATACACTACATTGACAGTGCGTCTGCCATCTCAACCATGCAAAAATAGCACTTTAATTCTCTCTCCTGAAGTGCAGTGAGACAATGCAACATAAAATTGCCCATGTGAAAACACTGGAACATGTAAATCCAGCCCAACCTGTGTCACTGATTGACCTTGAGATTTGTTAATGGTCATGGCAAAGGCAACACGGGCAGGGAAATGACAAAGTGATAGTTAATGTAAGGCATGGAATAAAAGCTATCTTTCCTGCATGTTTTCCTCCCAAAGCACGGCACTTCAATACTCTTCTCTTCATCTCTATCAAAATCATGCGTGTTCCATTACAGAGTCCATTTAGGGGATCAACATTGCGGAGGAGCATAAGTGGACATCTAACTTTAACTTGGAGGTGCACTTCAGGAAGGCCAGATACTTGCAAGGAGTTCAAGAATGACATAGGATAATGTTCATACCCCTTTCCAACCACTTTATCAATTGACAGAGCTACAAACTCTTCTCCAGGGAATTTTGTGAGGATTGCTGAATTAAGGTCACTAACAGCATCATTTTTTGCGGAGAGGATGATGCGGTGGAGGAAATGATGGTCATCTTGGTCTCCATTTGAAATTCTAGGATAGGTAGTGTCGCCTAATAAGTCTATGGTGTTTTCTGGCATAAGCATGTTGGTGGGGAGCTCAATAGTTCTATCTCCTGCAATTCCACAACCACCACCAACATCCAGGAGCCAGCTAGCAAAGGCTTCACTTTCTGGAGTACAGTCCAGGTGCATGTTCTGTGTGAGATAGCAGACATGGATATTTGTCCACAGTTGTGACTTTCTAAGAGAGGCAGAAATAATATGTTGCCTTGACCTTCTTGGAACAACAAGTGTTGTTTGGCGGGAGTCCCCTTCAAAGACCATTGTAATACCTCTAAATGGAAGCTGATTATCCAAAATATCCCGCAATGTATGATCCAATGCTTCAATTCCATGATGGTGTTGCATCAGTGCTTCAAGAGCTTTGTTTGGTTGAGTTATGTGACATTGTGCCACAGGCGTGAGTTTTGTGTTAGTTTTGGTGATTCTGCACCTTTGTGCTACCTATGTACTTTCATTCCTTTCTCTATCTATTCTTCTATCATTCATTATTGATTGTGTTCTCTATTATTTCGCCTTTGTGGCTGCTTTGTTTACCTTTGTTTACAAAACTTCGGACAGTACTGCAGAGTCCAATGCTTCCTATTCTCTAGTTACTCACATTGGACTCTAGATACTGTATACCTGTCATACTCTCTAATAATATAGTTACTCACATTGGACTCTAGTTTCAGTCCCTGATTGCTCTCAGCAAGTGGCTAGACACTTCCTTCAAGCTTTGTTCTTAATATTTTGGTATCCACTATATCATAGTAAAAACAATTAAGTGTGAGAATTTTCAATATGGCCACAATTTTCACTACAATTGTTGAATGTTCTTATAAGCATGAGAGTTTTTCAGTGTGGCTATGATTTTCACTGCATTCACTACTACTATACTGCTGCTCCTGTTGCTGCTCCTGTGTTGCCACAAAAACCATGTGAGCAAAACTAAGTGAAATAATTGATGCAATATGGCTTGCAGGCAGTATTTGGGACCACTGTCCCCTTCATTTTAGATAACCGGTTGTGTGCTTTGGGAGGCCAGGCAAGATGACCGCTGGAGTCAGTATTATTTCACAAAGTCCTACCAGTAGCATCAATATTTTGTGACTTTCCAGTATTTCAAAGGGGCCGGTGTACTTTGGGAGGGCTGGATTCTCTGTTAATAAGTACACTAGAGTTTTTTCTGTCAGAATGTCCTCCACTTGTTTTTGCCTATTGGTGTGATGAGCTTAGATGATCCAACTTTCAATAATTGCATCATGCAATACATGGTGTTACAATAGACACACCAGCACCTACTTTTACGCTTTACTTTTACTTTTTATTTTTCAAGTTATATAACTGCTTCACATGATTGATCTTGTGACACATCACCTGATCAATGTCTAGACCCACTTTGTTGACTCATATACAAGCCCTATTAACCAACACTGTCTTGAGGTGATCTCTCTGTTAATATTGGTGTAGTATTAAAAGGGGAACAAAGGTGTAACCCTGTAGCGGCACTAGAAAGCATTAGCACTCTCCTGGATCACATTTTGGACATAATTTGGACCCTATTTGGACCAAACCTTGTGCTTTTGGACCCTTTCCATATCCCCAATCTACTGCCTCAGCATTGTATCTGCTCGCCTTCTACTGTTGTTTATTGTTTTTTCCACAGTTTCTTTGCCTATAGTTGTCTCCCACATTATTTATCTTTACTCTATTGTCTTATACAGCATCCATCATGTCTGACTCTAATCCCAAGTTCAATTCCTTATCTGGCACTAATTACTCTCAGTGGAATGGTGAAATGCAAATTTGCTTGATGACCAAGGGACTGTGGAGGCTTGTCTCTGGTGCTGAATAGCGCCCTGTGACTGACTTTGAAGCACAAGAAATATGAGAGTTGAGAGCTGAAAAGGCTGCTGGTGCATTATAATTTAATGTCACCAAAGAGCAGTGTATCTATTTTGATGGCATTATTCATGATCCTGTCAAGATCTGGGAAAAACCAGCCGCTGTGCACATTATTAAAAAGCCTGGGACAAGATTCAATGCCTATGACAACTTCTTCTCCATCAGAGGAGGATGAATCCATGCAGTTTTAAGACCAGAATTGACGAACACAGCATCTGATTCAAAATCTCCATCCTACTGGCTTCACATTAGCTAAATTGGACAATGGGCTGACATGCATAGCCATAATTAGGGTGCTTGCTGATCAGTATGTCCACTTCACTTTGTTTTTACTGCTTCTGTGCACTTTAGATAAAACCCAGCTTAGGAATGCTTTCCATGCTGAAGAGATCAATTGTTGTCATTGTGCTAAAATTGATTTTGTCTTGCATTTTTTGCCTATCACTGTCAATAGTGCCTGCACTCATCCTAACTGCTATCATTGCAATCAATCCACCACCTTTACTCGTGTTTAATGTGATTTCTGTGGTTTACTTAGTTATACCCAGGATAAATGCCATAAATATATTGCTAGTTGCAAAAAGGCGGTAGAGGGTGTTCAGAATTGCTTCAAGCACAAAAATAAAGCTCAGGCAGGCTCCAGATATGCTTAGTATAACTTTTAGCAGCCAAAATCTTTACCCAACAATGCCAATTCCTCTACTATTGTTACAATAGGCACCCCAGTACCTATTTTACATTTTACATTTTACATTTTCTGTACTTTTACTTTTCATTTTCTAAGTGATGTGACTAATCACGAGACTATTGATTTTACAGTGACTCCAAAAACCCTTTCCATGTCGACTCTGGGTGTCATTCATGAAGCATACCATCAAACAGCTTGAGTATTACATTTAGCTTTGGTGTAATTATAAATAATACATACTCTTGGCTATAAAATTGTCCCATAGGTCATGTGATTTGGTTCACATGCTATGGAGATATGGTTGATTCAAAACAGAAACACCATGGAAAGTGTTACAATAACATATTTTTGGACCTTTTATTTTTCATACTCCTCTTTAACCTTTTACTATAGTTTTCACACTCCGAGCCATGCGGCACTTTCCCTTTGTTCAAACTCCACTTTCTCGTGCTGCACTGCCTTTTTTTCTATTTTAGATACAAGTCTCTCACGCAGTGGAGCTGGTCACACGGGCTGTGCCCTCTGACATCATCAGCCACTGCCTTCATCAACTATATAGTACATATGTATCCTCACAACTAACTTGTTGAAGCTTAAAGGGTAACCACTCCCTCATCATCATCTCTATAGTTGGTTCTAGTTGTGCGCCAGAGTAACTAACTCTTGGTTGTTACAGAAAGGGTTTTTTCACTTTTGAACTGATGACTAGAACCTTAGTTAAAACATTGAATATTTGCCATTATATGTTAGTACAAACAAAGATATATATACAAATCGTATGTCTGAGCTTAAAATAGTTCACACACTTCTGATTCTTAACCACCATCATGGTCAAATCCCTCCCTTTTACTCAAAAAAGCTCTGTCCTTTCATTATTTGATGCTGGCTACTCTGGTGAAGCCATTGCCAAGCAGACTGGTGTTAGCCCATCTACTATATCCAAACTTCACTCCAAAGAGTGCTTTACCCTGCCTAAAGCTATTAGAGGTCGTCCTTCCAAGCTTTCACCTACTAATATCTGACATGCCCAACATCTTATTATCTCTGACAAAGCTGAAAATCTGTTAAAGTGACCAAAGCCCTTATCAGCATCATCAAGCAGCCCCTCTCATCCAATACTGTTTGTCTTCATTTGAAGAAATCTAGTATGAAGGATGTGGTAAAGTCCAAACACCCCCTTCTCTCTACTAGGCATCACAAAGCTCATTTGGATTTTTGCCTATGCTCACAAGGATTGGACTCTGGAGGACTGGAAAAGAGTAATATGATATGTTGAGACTAAAATCAATCCCATAGGGTCAGATGGACACAAATGGGCATGGAAATAAGCAGATAAGGGGCATAGTAATAGGCCAGTAGATGGAACCCTCAAGTTTGGAGGAGGTTCCTTAATGATGTGGGGCTGTATGATTTGGAAAGTAGTTAGATTTTTGGATTTTCTACCAAGATTCATAGTAGAATGGATGGGGACATTTACCCTCAGATTTTGAAGGATGAGCTCCAGCAAGCCCTAGAGTATTATAGTCTCAATCCTTCTAAAAGTATCTTTTAATAGGATAATGACCCCAAGCACACCTGCAGTAAGGTCAAGGACTGGCTAGAGGAACAAGCATTCAACACTATGGTTTGGCCTGCACAATCCCCTGACCTAAATCCTATTGAACATCTCAAGAGGAAGCTTTCAGGGTATGAAAACCTCTTCAATGTGATTCATGAATTGTTGGAAAGGACTTAAGTGGAGTAGAAAAAGATACCAGTTGAGGAGTGCCAGAAATTGGTTGAAAGTATGCCTAGAAGGATTCAGGCAGTGTTTAGGGCAAAGGGAGGCTATAAAAAGTACTGATAATATCTAAATACCCTTTTCAATTCAAAAGTGAAAAACCCATTCCATAGTGTTGCTGTTTTAAATCAACCATATCTCCATAGCATGTGAACCAAATCACATAACCTATGGGGCAATTTAATAGCCAAGAGTATGTATTATTGTATTATCTATAACTCCACCAAAGCTAAATGTAATACTCTAGCTGTTTGATGGTATGCTTCATGAATGACACCCAGAGTCGACATGGAAAGGGTTTTTGGAGTCACTGTACTTTACTTTTCAGACTTTTCATAGTCACAACGCCAATCATGTTATGCATCACCTGACCAGTGTCTAGACTCACCATGTGGCTGGTCACATGCTGGATATTGGACTTTAAACTTTATTTACCAACTGTATAATACCTCATGTATTGTAGTACATATACTAGAGCAATGTATGGGAAAGGACTCAACAAGTCCTCTCCTACTCTATAGTGACAAAGCTGCCCCATCAAGTCCAGCAATCCCCCCCAACCTGCCTGTTGGATATAGCCTTGTTCAAGATCCTGCCACAGGCTCATGATCTTGGCGCGAGTCCATGATTGTGATGGTGTTTTGTCTTCATTGTCCGGCTCCACACTAATCATGTCCTCTTCACTAGCCATTGACCCTCAGACCTCAACCTCAGCAACAATCTCTCTATCATCAAGTGCAAACTCTTCATCAATCAACCTCTCTGCAGCTGGATTGACGAATTCATTGACTGTCAGAGGCTTGCCAAAGATGCGGTTTCAAGATTTGAGTTCCCCAATTGCATTTTCTAGCTGATCTTTAATATTACTGAGCTGCAGCAGCAGTTTTGGAAGTGCAGGTATTTGTATCTTGAGGCCTGTTTGACTGGCAGCTGCATTTGCAAGACTTTGAACTGCGGCAATCACAGCTTCTGTGTCACCTTCAGCATCCATAACATTGTTCAATGCTGGCCTCCAGTCTCTATCTGTATATCGCCCAGATAAGGCCTGTTTGATGCAAACTTTAGCAATTGGTAATGTCATAGAGTCACTGACTGCAAATTCTCGCATAACACCCCACGCAATAGGATTTGCGTGTGCTTGTACATTATTGTATGGGATAGTTGTTGGAATGGAGGGATTTCTGTGCAAAGAAAAGTTAAAACTTGAAAACGAGAGCAATTAAAATCAGATCTTGACATACGGTTGAATTTGACTGTAATCCCAGCAGTGATGGATAGTAGTCGATGTAACTGCTTCCCAAGCAGCCTTTGCCATCAAAATACCTGCAAGTAAATTGATTGAATAAATGTCCCTCTCGCCAGCTTCATCAAGGTCAAGTTCTTTTGTGCAGTAAGTCTTCCTATATCCAGCCTTGAAGCAGCGGATGATGCCTGCATCACATGGCTGCACAAACAAAGTCATATTTGCTTTGAAAACCTCCATCAAAATGCTTCATCCATCTGTATACTGCAATTAGCACTCTCATGACACTAAATGTGGGCATGTCTTACTCTTCAAACAGTGCAGTAGTCATCCAGGCCTTCTTATTATTCCGGTAATAAATCCCAAGCTGCTCTGGTGATTGCTTTTTAAAGCAGTATGGCCTTCTTGACTTCCCAATGTAAATGGGCTCAAACTTCTCGCTCCCATCTGCATTGCATGCAATTACTTGACCCATTTATAGTAACTACATGGTCATTGTAGGAGGCTGAAAACATGTTCCTTGAGGGTTTTTGAAGCTGTTGATAGCATTTTGCGATGAATTTTGTATAGCGTATTTTCAATCTAGAGTGAGGAAAATAAAATGGAATGAAACAGTAACATATGTAGTAGCAAATGTAAGAACCTGAAATGTGAATATGCCTTCATCAAAATAATGTACTGTATGGTGCCTGCCTCTTAGATGTGCCAAAATGTATGAGAAAAAGGTCTATAACTGAAAAAAGAAAAATATACTGTAGCATTCCCTGCAGAACTTGAGAAACTGATTGGAACTGACATCCATTTAATTTTCACAATATGCAGTCAGTGGGTTGTGATGTGACTTACCAATGAAAAGTCCTCAACAAATATTTTTGTACTGGCATTGTAATTCTCTTGTATGTAAATGTAGCTGTTATATATATGTACACTACCTTCCCTTCTCCTCATTATTTCATTGCTTCATTGTGCCCGGTACTACTGAATCAACAGCAGCATGAATCCTGGAGGCTACAGCAGCAGCAGTGGTTTTTCTTGATGGTAATATTATATTGGTTATTTCAATATTATTGAAGACACTGATAGCAACCATGTGCAAGCCAGCCAGCCTGTCAGTCTGGTATAAGGAAATTATTGAAACAGTAGATATGGGCCACATAAACAACTTACCTTTTTATTTCTAGTAGTACACTAGGGTAGTTATTAGTATAGTAACCTTGCTGAAAATATATGTCACTTACAGTTGATAAGATTTTGAAATTGCCAGGATGACAAAAAAAAACCATTGTAGGTAAGCCTGAAATATCTAATTCCAGCAACCAAACCACTGCTAATCAAGAAAGTAGCATTTACACAGGTGGTGGCTGCACAAATAGCCATGCAAGCCATGTCAACAGCAAAATACTGAAGTTTGCAGCTCATTTGATCTGTTGCAAACATTGTAATATTGTTGCAAGTGACTTTTGGTGTGGATGGCAGATGGTCGATCATGGTGATCATTGCAACAGTATTTTTGGCATTTACTTCCATTGTTATTTTCCTTTGTTTTTTCTTTTATTTTGGACTTTGACTTTTAAAAGTCATGTGACTGATCACATAACACATCACCTGACTGGTGTCTAGACTTGATACATGACAGGTGACATGCTATGACATCAGACACTTTACTTATTAGTATACATACCCTTGCAATTCTTGGAAACTCCTCAGTGAGTCCTCCCGTTGAATACCATCAATCAACTAGCTCCTACTTTTGAGTCTACCAACCCACTTTTACCATCACTACTTCTTTTGAGTGCCTTGCTGTGTGCACCAAAGTATAACAATTTTGGGGCATTGTCACACTAGGACTCGCTCTCATCACTCTCATGCACACTATGCAAACCCAGACCACAGGGTTAAGTGGAATTACCATTTACATGTGGACCTCAGTGTTAAAAGTTGTTCTTGAAGAAAATCTTTTTGACTATACATCCACTTCAGTCACCCCCCAGTCCCTGGCTACTAGCTGTAATATCTTTTATATTGCTATATAGCTAATAGCCCTGAAATCCAAGTGATATCCCATATTTGGGACAATCCCAGTGACAAAAGCCCAAATACAAATACACTGGGACATCCCAGTAATATCACATATAACAGGTGTTAGGGGTCCATATGTATATAATTGTGAAATAGAAACCACTTATATCATAGCTGCTTATGTTTTCACCTCATTCAGATATTGTTATGCACAGCATGTAATGGTGTATAGATATTAATGTAACACAATCAGAATTCTTTGATTACAGCCAAAAGGGGGCAGTAAAATTCAAAAATAGATGGGCCAAATCAGACCACATACAGTGACTCTAAAACCGTTGCAATATTTGGCCTAAACACGGTGTGCAAAGTGCACCACCAACAGGCATGGGAATTTTGCTCAGCTCCAATGGGGTTGACAAAAGTACTTGGTCTTGGCTACAAAACAGTTCTTGGGTCATGTGATTTGGCCCAGTGGTGTGAATATATGTCCATTTCAAAACAGTAATACCATTGCAACAGTTTTTTCACTTTTGAGTTGGAAGCAGAGATCACAGTAATATCATAGAATATTTGCTTTTTTTTGGTCCTAAAAATCAAAAATACAGATATAAACATTGTATGTGAGTTTAAAAAAGTTCACATGCTTCTTTATTCTCAATCAAAATCCCTCTCAGCAAGACAATGACCCCGAGCATACCTGCAAAAAGGTCAAGGAGTGGCTAGATGAGGAGGAGTTTAGAACTATGGTGTGGCCTGCACAGTCTCCTGACCTTAATTCTATTGAACATGGGTGGGGTTGTCTCAAGAGGAAGCTTGCAGAGTATAAACACCCTCCTAATGGGATGGAGGAGTTGTGGAAGAGGATTCAAGTGGAGTGGGAGAAGTTAGCAGTTGCAGAGTGTCACAACTTAATTGAAAGCATGCCTATGAGGATTCAGGCAGTGCTCAAGGCAAAAAGAGGCTATACCAAGTACTGATATTCCCTAGATATCTCCCTTGATACCTAAAGTGAAATAACTGTTGCAATGATATTACTGTTTTGAAATGGACATATCTTCACAGTCACTGGGCCAAATCACATGACCCAGGAACCATTTTGTAGCCAAGACCAAGTACGTCTGTCGACACCACCAGAGCTGAGCGAGATTCCCACACTTGTTGGCGGTGCACTTCATGCACCACATTTAGCTCAAACATTGCAACGGTTTTTGGAGTCACTATACAATGAAATTCAAAAACTGTAAAGCTTTCTTTTGAAAGTTAGGGGTGTCTCAATGTTGACATTATTGATTCACTCTGGGTTATCACACACTTCCTCAATTCACACAGTACCAAATTTAACCTTGGTTATATTCAATGGTATGTAAAAGAGTTTGTGATTCAATTGCCTTAATTGTACGGTATGATTATCAAATCTAATCTATGCCTTACAGCAGGGCACCATACTAGGAAAGTGTATTAAAACCCTTGTATCAACAATTGCCCACCTCAGAGTTTCACCCACAACATCTGAGGTGAGGATCTTATCCCTTCTTTGTTTTTAGTGATGTACTTACTTTGTACGTAGCATTTGGTTTATATTAGGTACACAAATACATTTTCAAAGCTTTGCCCATAAAGTCTGAGTATTTGGTTTATATTAAATCTCTTTGAAATAGTCGTTGGAATTGTCAAGGTCAAAGCCTGGGCCTTGTTAGACAACATTGTGCAATTGAGTGTTGGTATCCAAGGGCTGGTAGGTTGGTTAGAGCACCACCATATATAGGCAGAGGTCCTAGGTTCAATCCCCGGCTGGTCCAATTTGCTTTTCTGTACTCTCTGAGTCCACTGCGGATTATTAAAATAGTAGCCTGTATCCTGTTTGGGTCCATGTTGGCAATGTTGTGTTGTGCAAGTTAGATAGTCTGATGAAGAATCTGATTTGGATGTGGTGGCGGTTAGTACAGTTTTGATGGGTTGTTGATTTTGGCAGGTACAGCTTCTTGTTGCAAGCAACATGGGTACAGATGGAAGGCGGGACAGTTTGGTGGATTTAGATTGTGATTAGCAATTCCAAAAAAAAAGGTGTAAGGCCATCATGAGGTGTAGAAACATTGAGTTATGCGGAGAGCGGCAGAATTGGAATCAGGATGTAATAGGAATTGGGAGAAAGGGAGAAATGGCTAGTCTACTAAACAGAGCAGCGAACAACAGGATTATATAGTAGTTAGTAAATGATTCCAATATACGGCACAATGATGCAATGTGGTGATGTCATTGTGAAAAACTAGTTAGCTTACACAAAGAGCTGTCAAGGGTGCGGTGCGTTGACTCAAAACATTTGGGAACACCAAAAGTTTCCTCACCGTTAAATACTTCAAGAAAATGGTATAATCTCTTGGAAGAGTGCGGGATATAAATTCCTTCTGTTTTGCCCGGTACACAACTTGACCTAAAGCATGTCAAAGTGACATCATGCGTAATGACGTAAATAAATGAATGAGCTTGTAAAATCAACGGCGCTCATGGGAACAGAGCGAGCGGTGCAAGGGAAGGGAAGGGAGGTATCATGGAAGTGTAGACGAGGTAATTCTAAATCGCAATCCAGAAACGGAGTCTGTCACATTACGACACACCTCCGCCCAGGTGTCCTTTCAGGTCTAGCTGCTGCTATCCCGCTAACATCAGCCTGTCGAGTTTGCCTGAGAGCTCGAACGAGATTTGTAAATAGGCGCTCCACATTGTAGGCTGTTCTGGCAGACGTTTCCATAAATTCACACCCAAAGGTTCGGGCAAGTGCAACACCCTCTTCCCGTGAAACCTCTCGCTCATAAGTCTTATCGCATTTGTTTCCAACCAACATGAATATTGGCTTCTGTCGCTTGACACGTAACATCGATTGACGGAAAACTTCAAGACGTTCAAACGTTGATCGAGATGCAATGGAGTAAACCAATATGAACCCTTGGCCCTCACTTGTAGATCTAGGATCAGTGTGCGACCTAATCGAAAGCAAATATACTTACCGTACCCATTGATCACGTAGAGTCGCATATTCCTCTTCGGAGTGTCCATGTGTCAGAGCTGGAAAAGTGATCATAGAATTGATCACCCACCTTGGCCTGCGGTATCGATGACCTCCACAAAGCACATGCGATTGTCCACTATCAGCTGCTTTCGATAGGCATCCTCGATTGTCGGGTCGTAAGTCTAACAAGACATTAGTAACATTCAGGGGTAACAGGCAAATAAGATTTACCTCTGGGAAGAATAAATAACACCAGTGAGTTGTATAGTGGCAAAAAGAAGATTTAATTTGACTTACCAACAAAGCAGTTTAGGGTGAACTTGACAAAAGGAATTCTGTCAGTTAACGAATATGCTGCCTTAAGACCACACACGACTGACTTGTACAGCTAAAGCAGTTTTGCCTACACCACCATCTCCAAGGACTGCTACTCTCCAACTGTCCATGACTAGGCATCACCTATCAGAAAGGGCGAACAGCGACAAATTAAAGGTATATATATATACCTTAGTGGTGTTCAAGATGAGAACTGCGTGCATTTAGCATAAGTGACTGCACGATATCGTGAATTTGGATTCATGCTCACCCACGCAGTGAAATAAAAACAATGTTGGAGTCTGCAGCGGTCTGATTTGTACGTTGACACGAGAAACGTATGAACAATGTTAGACCGAAAATAAGTCGTGTAGATTCGTGGATAGGTCGTAAAAGAGTTCAGAAGAGGGCGTCGAAGCTTAAAAGCAGACAAGATTGTAACGGCAGATTGAAAGGAACAGAATTGTCGTACTGCGTATAGTTACAGTGAAATGATATCGGCGGTGGCCGGCGTGACCGGCAGATGTGGCGGTCAGAGTGTTTTCCCAGATTCTGCCACACTTGAAAACCGTTGCTTTACCTACACCGCCAATTGGGGGAATCATGGCAGCCAGATCCAAAATGGTAATTATGTGACAAATATTCTCACTACACTCTTGCTATGGTTTTCTTGTCATATCATCATACCTAAAACAAAGGGACGGTGGTCCCAAAAGTTGTGTGGGCCACCTTGTGTCAGTTATTTTGCTTAGGTTCACTCACATGGTCTTTGTAACAATGCAAGAGCAGCAGTAGTACAGTACATGCCAGAAGGGAAATTTTTGTTGTAAGCAAATCACAAAACACAAAAACCTGGTCTCAGCTAAAGCCACTGTGGGGTGGAACACTAAGGGCTTGTACAGGATCAGGTTTTTTTTCTTTTTTCTTCTTTTTTTGAGATTTTTCTCCCTGGCCAAAGCCTTGCCATTCTAGCAAAGACACGATTGTAAAGTTCTGTGACCCATCAATAAGATAGTACTCAGGCTAGGGACCCCCATGTCATCAGCTATCAGCTGTACCACCTATATGGAACCCCAGCCACCAATCCCTGCCACTCATACAGAGGGAGATGATACTTCGATTCAGAGGGGCAAGATGGTTTGAACATTGTAGCTAATGACCAGCTAATGCCCACCCAACAGCGGATGTACTTGGCCCATTTACAGATGTCAAAGCTAGCTTCTATCATCATTGAATCAATTGCACACGCTACTCGGGCTATAGTGGAAGAACAAGTGCAACACCCCAAACCAAGACCATACCACAACTCGGTGACAAAACCGGATAAACCCGGTCTCTGCCAAAGCAGCCATTGTTCTCCATGGAGTCACCATTGTTCTCCTAGGAGTCATTATACTGTAGCGAGTAGCACCTCCAACTATAAGTTGTAGGGGGTTTAGTATAGAAATACCTCAGTCGTTTCTATAGCCTCTCGGGCAGCGGCTGAGTTTCACTTAGTTTTATTACTCGGTCCTGACAGGCTATGGATGGGTCAGGGAATTGATAGATGGGCATCCCGTTGTATCAGGATGGAGCTTGGGGTGCGGCAGGAAGTTTTCTTGAAGTTGTTAGATTTATTGCAGGCCAATGGATACTCAGATTCAAAGCATGTGTTGATTGAAGAACAACTTGCCATTTTTCTGTACACTTGTGTGACAGGATTGTCCATCCGCCACATCACTGAACATTTCCAACAATCCAATGACACAGTCTCTATATACTTCAAGAGAATGCTTGAAGTTTTCACTTGCCCTAATATCTACAATGTGTATGTACATCTACCAGATGCCAATGCCCCTATGCCATTTGCCATCAGCAATAACCCGAAGCTTTGACATTTTGTGGGTGCCATTGGTGCAATTGATGGCACCCACATTGTTTGCAGTCCTTCCGCCGCAGAACGTGCAGCCTCTCGCAATCGGAAGGGTTCAGTCACCCAGAACTGCTTGATGTGCTATGACTTTGATATGAAGTTCATATACGTGCTTAGCAGCTAGGAAGGGTCAGTTGCAGATGCCAGCCTGTTCCATGACGCTCAAACCCATGACCTGTACATCCCTCATCATCGCTACTATCTCGCTGATGTGGGATTTCCTTCATGTGACAATTGCTGGTCCCCTACAGAGGTGTCCGCTATCATTTGGCCAAATATGCTCGGGGAAATTGCAGGTAATGTACAGCATCTATTTACTATGTTACAGTAGACTAAAAATCATTTTTTAGACCTCAAAATCCCAAGGAATATTTTAATCTACGCCATGCATCTGCCCTAAATATTGTGGAGCGAATATTTGGTGCTTTGAAGGGCCAAATTGGGATTTTGAGGGTCACTATAGAGTACGACATGTCCATCCAAGCCAAGGTTCCACCTGCAGTCTGTATACTGCACAATTTCATCAAGACCCATGATCCCTCTGACATTGACACTCCCAATGACATCAAGCTCCTCAACCCTACTCCCGAGGTCGACAATGGTGAGCTTTCTCACACACCACCAACGGAGGCAAACCGTACTGCCGCCAATAATTGCCGTGATCAGATTGCTCGCACTATGTGGATTGATTATCAGCAGGAGCTAGGTAGAAGGGGCCTACTTTAGTTTACATGTTTTCGCATCCTTACAATGTGATTTGTTACCGAGAATGCATTCAGATTCAGTCAACAAAAACAAAATGTTAGATTCATTAAAGACACACAGTACTACAACATAACAAGATAAACGATACAACAAAAACACAGGTATGCAATATAGTACGCTAAAGTCGATTCACATCGTCTATCTTACTCCAGCTTTGACTTTACATATGCCTTGCGAAGTTTGTCGGATTCTAGGAGACTGAGGTACATGTCCATGGCTATGACATCTTGCTCAAATAAATGTAATAACTTAACAGAGCTGTTAACTCCCAGATATTTGTTGTGTTGCATCATGGGGGTGATAGCGGCACGACAATGAGCATGGGCTGGCTGCATAGACAAGCTGCCTTGTAAGGCATCAGTTGCAGTAGGGGGAGTAATAGAGGTAGTGGTGATGGGTGGCACAGTGGTAGACATGGTGGAGCGGTTTTCCACCAAAGCCGTTTGCAAAGGAGCAATAACTGGGGAGGCAGGTGGAGCAAGGCCAATGTCGAGTTTTGAGTTGAAGTCCTTGAAGATAGGGATGATTTCCCCCAACCAGTTGTTCAACCCACTGAGAGTATTGGCAGCGGTGTTGCGTGGGGCTTTGTTAGAGTGTCTGCTGCGGTTGCCTGCACTCTTGGTGCGAGATATGATGGTAGCGCCATCCTCCACGTCATCATCTGAGAGTGTGGCATCTCGTGCTGAGCGCTTGCTGCTGATGGTTGTTATAGATGAGGTGGTGGGAGCACGGATAGATGTTGGAGACTCAACACCACCAAGCCAACTTTTTACGCCGCCAAATGATTCAGGGCTGGTGGTAATGGTATTTGTTACAGAGGCACCAGTGTTAGGCTGATTGGAGCGAATATTGACGGAAGGTGGTAGTTTGGGGGCTTTGGGGGCTTTGGGGGCCTTAGCATGCTTCGGGACTTTGGGGACATGAAATACATTGGTACCCTTGGCTGGGACTCCACCCAACAAGGCATGCATGGTGGAAAAATGGGTCAAGCCCTTCTTCCAAAAGCTCTTTGCTACCAGATTTTTCTGTGTAGTGATTAGCTATCAGTTATAAAGGCAAAATGTATCATCATACCATAATGAGTTCCTTCCAGACTATTTCTCCTTTGTCAAGTATGTTAAGACCTAGCTCATCATCCCAAGGAATGCCTGACAAGTTGGTGATAGGCTTCACTAAATTGTACTTTGTATGAAGCTGTAAACCTTGAGGTTGATATTTAGCGATTGATAACAGATTGGATAATGTACCCTGCCCCACTTTGAGCTGTAGCAAGTGGCGTTCTTTGCTGGTCCCTTAGTAAAAAGAGGAACTAAATGTAACACAACCTTAGGCCAGAATGCAGTCTTGAAATTCAAACTGTCCCCACCCTCTGCGCTGTTGGTGGTGATGAACTGGATAAGAGCCAATGTCTCTGCTTCACTCTAAATGACATTGTTGCTACTGTTATCTTGGGCGCCTGTGCCATTGCCTTCTTCAATGTCCATTGCAACCTTGGTAAACACATCCTGAGCAGGCTGGAGGTCTTAATTCATCCTGGTAGAATATTGCAGTCGTTTTGGTGAAGGAACTGGGACTAGGGTTGGGCTGGAGGCCCTGTATTTTTTTGCTCTAGACATGAGGTTGATGGAAGTATGATACCTACCCATTCATAGCTCATGGGATGGATGCCTATGTGTCTCTCCGACGGCATTCTGGCAGATTGTGGCTGAAAAAAAAAAAGTTTCAGGAAAAACAGAGTTTCCGCACGAGCCCTAAGATGATCAAACAGAACAGAAAATAGACGGGAGCATGTATAACAAGGGGGAAAACTGGCAATAACTAAACAACAGGGGCTTAAGTACTACTCTGTACAAACAATGTATCTACATCAGCAATGATGTATAAACAAAGAAGAGTGTCCAATGAGCATTGAGCAATTGTAGTAAGCCTACGTAGGCTTACACCCTCCCAGTAACCGGGTTTTGAAGTTTGTCTCTCACCAGCCAATCATCCAAGGCTTGACAATCCTCAAGGTCTTGTTGGGGAATCAATGAAAGATTCTTGTTGACTATCAGCTGTCATGACTGTTCCAGGGTGGGAACATTTGTGTGATGGGAAGAGAAGAGGGTCGTTAGGGATGTCTTTTTGGAGACGACAGACATGGAAGATAGGGAAGGTGGATGGTGAGTTTGGGAGGTCTAAGGTGTAGGTTGAGGCAGCATGGTTGATGGCAGTGACGCGGTATAGGCCATCAAAATATGGCATGAATTTGGCAACACAGCCTTCCTTTTTTGGCATGTAATCATGTCTCCTGTTTTTTGTGAAGAGCATAACATAGTCACTGATGGCAAATAAAGGGTCCTTTGAATGGGACTTGTTTGTTGCAAGAGCTTGGGCAGCTTTAGCTTGGAAGAAATTGTCTCTAGCTTTGGAAAGATCCAACTCCATTTGAGCTATTAAGAGGCAGGCAGCTTCTTCATCAGATTCTGCAGGCGGGGGAACACCATCCTAAATGATGGGGGGAATTAATCTAGGAGTGCGGCCCATGCATAACTGAAAGGAGGAAAACCCAGTACTTTTGTTGACTGAACACATGATGTGGAAATGTACAAAAGGTAGCACTTTGACCCACCTTTTTTGATTACGCCCAACATGAAAACGGAGACATTGTATGATGATCTTGTTGGAGCATTCACTTGCACTATCGGTTTGAGGATGGAAGGTGGAAGACATTTTCAATTTGACACTGGTTAGTTGATGAGGCACGGCCCAAAGATCTTATTGTGGTCGGAGATACTTTCCAAGGGAAGTCATTCTTTCATTCTTGCAAAACCAGTGATTGAAGAAGAGGGAAGCAATCTGTTCAGTAGTGATGTTGTCATGACAGGGAATGATACAAACATTGGAATTCAATATATTGGTCATGGTGCACAGCATGTTGAATCCAGAGTCTTTCAGAAGTGGTCCGACAAAATCAATTATGACTGAATCACAGCAATTGTGAGGGACAGGTAGAGGGTGAAGAGGGCCAGTGGGCTGTGTTGTGCAATCTTTTTTTCGTGTGCAGTCTGAGCAGAATGGTAAATAGGAGTTTACCAAGTCGTGACACATTTTTGGCTAATAATAAGAGTCTTTGAGGTGTGTGTAAGACTTGTCAGGTCCAAAATAATCAAGAGAGTCATGCACTAACTGGAATAAAGTCTCTTTTAAGTTGTCAACACGAGGAAGGATAAGCCGGTTGTTGAGGTAGAGAAGTCCTTTTTGAATATGGACGCCCAGCAAGGAAGTGGGATCAGAAAACAGCCTTGTGCAGAAAGGGTCGTTATAATAACCCTGCTTGATGCAGGGAAGGAGAGTGTTGGCGGAAGAAATAGTGAGAACGGGTGCCATGAGAGTGGAAGGACATGAATCCAGTCTTGGAAAGCGCAATAGGGCATCAGCAATGGTGTTTTCTTCACCTTTTAAGTAAACAATTGTGAAATCATACTGAGACAGGAATTCTGCCCAACAAGCCTGTCTTTGGGATAGGTCACGCTGAGTGGAAAAGCTATCAAGTGTACAATGATTGGTATAAATAGTTATGGGGGCACCTAAGAGCTCAATTGGCCATTTTTTAAGTGCATGAATGATGGCGAGGAGTTTTTTTTGTGAACTGGATAATTGAGCTGCATGGAATCAAATGCAACTGGTTAGGCGATTTCTTGTGTAGGGCCCCAAGAGAGGAGTGCACCTGTGCAAAACTCACTAGTGTCTGTGGTGACGAAAATGCAATTCTCACCGGGGTTATCATGGCCAATCGACGTAAGACAAGCTGGGCTAACAACAAGATCCTTGATTGCTTGGAAGGCCTGCTGATGGGCCGGGGACCAAGCTGGGAAGGCAATGTCAGCTGCTTTGGTGGTCAGTTGAGTCAATATGCATGCATGTTTTGCAAGCAAGGGTAGAGCTAAAGGGATGAATGCCTTTGATATGTTCAGGATAATGTACTCCCTCACCCTTACACCCATACTATTGATTATGAATCAAGTCCTTGAAAATCTGAAGATAAAATGGCTTCTGCTTGTTGGATGTCCTGGCCTTGAAAAGATAGTTCAATTTGGCGTAAACATGGGAATAAACATGGGAGAATGATAGCTCACTTTGATATCAAGATCACCATCAGCAAATGCACCAGTCTCTAAAAGCCACGTTACAGCCTGCTTGATTTGAACTGGGGCTATATCACCAGGAATTTGATAAGCACCATTGATTATGATGCGTGCTTTGGCAACAATTTCTCCTTGAACCTGGGCAACAGCAGACCAAACCTAGCAACAAGATACTTGATTAGTACAACATTATTGGAGGTGGAAATATGTACATAGTCAATCAATATGGTTTTGATTTCTTCATTACTTTGAACCCCAAAAGCAGGAACCAGTTTCTGAAATTTTCACTGGGTCAAGAATTACATCATCAAGATTCAAACCATTCAAACCTAGAACCTAACATCACAGTTGACTATGAGACACCATAAATATTGAACCAAAGTGGCAATATTTGGTACCCCGTTACATACATACTGCTTTTGGCTCATTATTATAGGAAAAATTTGGTCTTGGCAGACTGTACATATAAACTAACCACAATTACAGGTACTTTAAGAAAATTCTTGTTGCTCTCTCCTCAGCCCCCATCTACCCAAAATATGTCCACCTTCCAACAGAAGATGATGCTATGCCACCCAAAATCCTCTCTAACCCAAGATTCTGATTCTACCCCTTTTTTTCTAACACTATCAGTGCAATTGACGGTACTCATATTGCATGCTATGTGCCATCAGCCAAACACAAAAACTCACACAATAAAAAGGGCAATGTCTCGCAAAATTGCCTGGCATGCTGCTCTTTCAATCTGCATTACTTATATGTCCTCACAGGTTGGGAGGGCTCTGCACATGGCACCACACTGTTCAATGATGCACGCAAACACAACTTACACATTCCAAAGGGGAAGTATTATCTGGCTGATGCCAGATTCAGGTCTTGCTGCCAGTTGCTTGTTTATTACCATGGAGTTTGGTACTATCTAGCAGTGTGGGGCAGAGTGGGCCAAAGGTAAGCTCTTTAATTTGATTTATTACGATTTCTAATTATTTTACAGGCCTCAAAACCCAAAGGAACTATTTAATCTGTGTTGAGCAGATTTTTGGTGTCCTCAAGCAATAGTTTTGCATTTTTTCAAGTTTCCCCAAATACAGCCTGGATGTGCAAGCTTGCATCCCCGCAGCTCTCTGCATGGTCCACAACTTTA
Organism: Serpula lacrymans var. lacrymans S7.9; assembly: GCF_000218685.1. Taxonomy (NCBI): domain Eukaryota; kingdom Fungi; phylum Basidiomycota; class Agaricomycetes; order Boletales; family Serpulaceae; genus Serpula; species Serpula lacrymans. Next base: position 2,476,332 of record NW_006763290.1, on the reverse strand, counting down.
TTTGAACCCACAATGCAGAGAAAATTGAGAACCTTCTTGCTGACAACGACTCTTTATTAGATATCTGTACCAGTGGTACACTTGCTACCACTTTTCTCAACAAATCAGATCAACAACAAGGAGCCGCTAAATGTGAGGTGATAGCGGAAAATATGTGGGATGGCTATCAGTGTGAGTTAAGAATAAGGGGGGAACTACATACCTTAGATTTTAGCATAGAGAACAGCATGGATGTATAATCATTTTGAGGCTCAGTAAACATTTTTTTTGTTCACTTTTTTGATCACACAAGTGGGAGCTAATGAAATACAACATGCTACATTTCATACAGAACAAAACACAAGCAACAAGATATACATGGCAGATATAAATGTTAAGAGGCAACTACAGATGAATTTAGTCCATTGTTAACTTGACTGCAGGATACCCTTCCTCCTGAAGACGCTCCATCACCCAAAAACAAAGGAATGACTCGTACTCTGGGCCCTCCTCAAGGTCCATATATCCTTTAACAATGTCTGGCTTCAGACGCAACAGGTCAAGGAATGCTACCAGGTGCTCATCATCAAGCCATTGCTCAAGGTGCTGAGCACACTTTGTTGAGAGGCTTCATGTGTTCTTTTGGATAGATGGGCGGTTGTTGTCATTCGTATGGGCATGAGTGCCGGGGGTGGGAGCGGCGGGGGCAGCAGGAGTGATGGTCCTATTTGAGGTCATTTGCTTGATGATCGAGATGAATTGCATGCCCTGGGACTCCTAGATGTCATTATTATGTTGTATTTGCTCCTTGAGGCCATTGAGAGCAGCTGCACCAGATAAGCGAGCAGATTTTGAACAAGATGTGTCAGTAACTACCAAATCTGCCATTGCAAAACCTTCCACTGATGCAATATTTCTCTTCTCACCAGTTTATTTGAAGCTAAGCTAATGGGGGGGCGGACTGTGCTGGATTTAACAGATGGACTGGATTTTTGGGTAGTGACAAGGGTAAACTCATTACTGCAAGTAGTCGCTGGTGAGTCCTTGCTACTGGCCTAATTGATATCTATTGAATTGGCAACTTCCTCATCACTGTCTCCTTCCATTGCACCATTATTGTCCTCATCACTAACTAGGCCTCTTTCAATGCCACCCCCTTGAAGACTTTGCCCTGAAGGCATATGCACCTGTTACATGCTCCGGCATCATTTCCTGCATCAAGTCAAAGTACACCCATCCACTATTTTTAAATTGGTTGATGTCCTTCTTTAGGTTTCCCTAGGGCAAAAAGACAACAGTTAGTGTGAATCAACAGTTAAATAAAGGTAAAGACCTCAACAGTATCATTCCAAACAACCTGGGATGCCTCATTTACATTAACACCCTTCTTCTCACTGTAAGTGAACCCAAACACTGATTTGAGGTATCCAATGTTCTTGAAATCAGTTTTGAGCTGTTGTAATTGTGAGTGCCTCATAATACTATACTTATTCAATACCTTATGCCACTTATCCTTACATGCTCTTGCACTCTTTCAAGCACCTTTTGTTGTGTGCTGCTCCATTTCCTTGGCTATCATAGTCCAGAATTCTGGCTTGTAGCTCATCTTCAGGCCTCCTAGCTTCTTGTTGGCCTTTATGAGGTTCAGGAATTCAGTTGTGTCTTCAATAGGCCAAGCACATTTTTCCCTTTTCTCCTTTCCCCCTGTAGCTACCGCCTTCTTACCTTTCCCAGTGCCACTAGTCGACATCTTCCTTTGAGTGGAGCATTGAGCCATAAAGTTTGGATGCCTCAAGGTGTACGGGAAGATGAGATATGGATCAATCCTATCTTGGACATCATCCCCTCACTCCTTATTGACGCACACCTACCCAGTGAGGAAAATGGCATTTTGGCAGCTTTTTTTGGCATCCTGGTGACTTGAACTCTAGCCAAATGTCGGCAATTTCCTGGCAGTTTCCTGGCAATGCAACTAAACAAGCTCTACAGCACCAACAAATTCAACTGCTTGACAGTCTCAATCAATCAACAGTCAATGAACTTGAAGATGTCACCACTTGTACCAAGTAGAATGTTATTTATTAATTATGAGATCAGGGCTGATGTTCTTCAAAATTGCCAGAGTTTGTAAGATGTCTTCATTTCTCTTCTCCGTGCTTTCAAATCCATGTCCTCTTTCAAATTTCAAACATATGTCTAAGTCAGTGACTGCCAAACAGCAACAACCACTTTGGATCAGCATGTACAAAGCATGACCAGAATTAGAGTTTAAGTTCTTGTAACCGGAGCGTACAGAGTGTTTCAGGGTTTGTACTATAACATATAATCTACCTCTAATAAATGTAAGAGAGACTCAGCCACTGCCCGAGAGGCTGCTATTATTTACCTAAGAGAGACTACAGTAGATGTCAGTTTAAGGTGATCTCTAATAAATGTAATGTAACATTCCTCAGCCGCTGCCCAAGAGGCTATAGAAATGACTAAGGTATTTCTATACTAAACCCCTTACTACTTATAGTTGGAGGTGCTACTTGCTAAGGTATAATGACTCCTAGGAGAACAATGGCAACTCTATGGAGTGGAGGCTGTGCTCCATGGAGGGCAATGGATATTTTAGCAAAAACCAAGTTTATCTGGTTTTGTCACTCCCACTTGAGTGTAACCATAGTACCATAGCTTTAGAGAATTTCCAGTGTTTCTTGTGAGTGAGCAGTTTAGTAAGAATGTTGGCAACCATATCTCCCGATTGAACATATCTGATTACTGCCTCTCCCTTTGATACTAAGTCATCTTGGATAAAATGATATTTCTATTGAATATATTTTGTGTGAGCACGGAACTGCGGATCTTGTACAATGTTGTAGGTCCATTTTGAGCATGTCCAATCTCTTCAAAAAATGTCTGAAGCCATGCAAGGTGTTGTCCAGCATTGCTCAGTACAACATACTTTGACTCCGTGGAAGATAAAGCTACCATACTTTGTCTTTTGCTTGTCCAGGAGATTGCTCCTCAAATAGTGATAAAAACAAACCCTGATGTTGATTAGGACGTGTCTGGGTCTCCAGACCAATCTACATCTGAATATCCATAGAAATACATGTCCATGGAAATATTTGTGCCATAATAACATAGTTCTATGTCCCTGGTTGCTTTCAGATATTGGAAAACATGTTTGGCAGCTTCCCAGTGATGGCTCCTTAGAGCTGAGCTGTGTCTGCTTAACATTCCAACAACATAGGCAATGTCTGGGTGGGTTTCGAGTATGGCATACATGAGGGAGCCTACAATTGAGAGGTATGATACTTGACACCCTTTGATATGCATCTTGTGTTCTACAATATCTTCTCCTGGAGCATTTGCGAGGAGTTTTGATCCATACTGGTTTGCAGTTCTTCATTACAGTATGTTCCAGGACTGTGTCAATATATTGATATTGCAATAGGGAGATTGTTTTGTTTGAACAATCACGTCAGATTTCTATTCCAAGTATGTATTTTGCTTCTCCAAGGTCCCACATTTTAAATATGGATTCAAGTTTGGCTTTTGTGATATCCATGAATTTTGGGAATAAAGCTCCTAGGAGGAGGTCATCTACATAGACAACAACAAAACATATTTGTCCGTTGTCCTGGAATACATAAAGACATGTTTCTGCATTTCGTCTTGTGAAACCAAGCTCCTGGAGTTTGCAATCAAAAGTTTTGTTCCATGTATGACCAGCTTGTTTTAATGCATAGATGGATCTCTTCAACCAACCTCCAGCAGTATCCAGGTTAGATAGGAACACCCCCTAGAGGAAGTATGTACAGTTTTTCTTCAAGTTCTCCATTGAGGTAAGCTGTGGATATGTCTATTTGATCATGTTCTAGGTCGTACTTTGCTGCCAGGGCTAGAATAATTCAGATTGACTCTAAGTTTGCAACCAGAGCAAAAACCTCCTGGTAATCAATCCAAGCTCAGAGAGTTTGACTTTTGAGTGGAGTACTTACCTGGACTCATAACATTCTTCCTGATGCACTGTCCTGGCTTTATTTGTTTGATGCACCAGGAACCATTTGATCCAGGAGTGAGTACACCATGTTTGATGGTAATGTACAACCTTTGGCTTTGCCTATGGGACTGGTCAGCATGCCTGTCCTCATTGGAAAAGAAGCACTGGTGGAGTTCATGGCACATAAGTAAGATGGGCCGAGGAAAGAAGGTATAGAGTTTGAATGATGTAGCTCTAGGCCATACTGTGGTTGGACTTACCACAACCAAGGCCACAGGTTGCCTGCTTTAGCATCAAAGTGAAGGAACAGTCCGTTGGATAGGACTTCTTGCTTGCAGATCTGTCAAAGATAGGGCCGCAGGATGGTGTTGAACAGCATTTTGAATTCTAAACAGCTTGGTGAGCTTGAGGGTATGGTCTCTAGCATTTGACTAATAAATCGGGGCTAATTAATTTCTAGTACATGCAAACTGACCTAGGTTTTATATGCTGGATACAGCATTGGCATTAGCGCATTAGCCACTGAATTTGGTTGATCAAGCTCAAGGTCAGGGTGGTTAATTAACTATCTACAAATGCACAACTAATCTTGAATCCAAAGATACCAAACATTGATCAAGAGGTGTGCAATAGAGATCAATTGTAACATTAAGTACAAAGTAGGGACCGACCATCTATGGTCATTGCCTTAAAAAGATGATGTGTAAGCAAGCAAGCTCCTTGGTTTAAATTCCATAACAGTAAAAAGCCTACATGTGTGTACAGCATGTACATTTATAACAGTTGTCTGCTCACTATTCCTGTTGAGCATAATCCCCCACAGCTTAGATCAAGCCAACAAGATAGAGAGAATGCCCTTTAACTGTGACCAAGACATAGACCGTGAGGGCTAACACTGATCATGATTTTCTGCTAACCAGCTGACACCTACCTCTCTTCTCATCAGTGTTGCCAATCCTCTGGTACGTCATGGGAGGCACTTTGGTAGAACTGTGCATGTCTTACACAACATCTTGATATTACTTGACAATGATATGCAACACTTGGAGGAACTTACTAATACCCAAGATGCTAATATGCTCACAGCTGAGTAAGTAAAATTGTATCATTCATATGAGACACGTGTGTATAACACTAATCCGTTTCTCAGGGAAATGAGGGAGCATGCAGTCTTCAAGAATTTACTGTAATTGGTGCTTGGCCTGCAGGCTTGTCTGCAGCAGAGTTCAAGTGAGGAAACAGACTTAGTGGCCAGTTTGGTAGATTATATGATACTTTCCTTTCTCATCAGCTGATAGTTTTTTCAAACAGATCCAACAAGGTGCATTAAGTGCACACTCAGATGACACGAAAGGCCTGAAGTAATCTATTCTAGATTGGATAACTCCTTGTGGGCAAATACTTAATCCACCATTACCGAGAAACATCAAGACTGACCAAGGTTTCTTCCGGGAGCATATTAGAGCTCTTCTGTGTCCTGCTGGACTGGAGTGGTCAAATGATAAGTAAAATTTATTCTGCTTGATTGGGGGTTTGACTAGAGAAAAACTCAGACATGGCAAACTTACAGTGCAGGGTGATCAATGGCTGGTTTTTATCTATCAAGGCTACAGTTACAATCTAGATAATCCCTGGAGCGGTGTTTTTCAAAGTTGTTTGCTTTTATCAGTAGGTGTTCATTTGCTTTCTAGTTAAATGGTTGCTTGATTATCACAGGCTTATAAATACATCTTCACATCTCCAAGTTCAGTCGATAGAAAAGAGCCCCAAAAATTCATGGAATGATCAAAGCTACATCTGCTTTAATTGCCTACATGGACACTCAAGTAAGTACCTTCCTGATTAGTCACTCACTGCTATTGTTAATTTGAGACTGAAGGTCAGATTTTCTCTCACTTCCTTGCCTGTTTTTATGAAAAGTGATACAGTAACTGATTCTGAAAGCTTCTATAACTTTATTCTCAATCTCTTTAATGATCCGGACAAAATTGAAGAAGTGTTGGAATTACTTTTTGACAATTTGGTTCTCCACAACTCACAGTTATATAGCCAAATATTTCCCTACCAAGCAACAGCAATGCCCGACTACCCTGTCTCAAACAATAATGCCCTCTCATGTATCAAGGAACACCAAGCTGCTCTCAAAGCTGCCAAAGTTAATGTGCAGGTTACTCAGGATGCTTGCATGGGAAGTAAATATTGATCTGATTATGCAATTGCAAGCATAGTAGTATTGTGTTGGGATTGATATCAATGGGTGTACATAACATGTGGTACCAGTGTTTGTAACAACCAAGAGTTTGTATACTCTGGCGCACAACTCAGACAAGCAGTAGTGAAGTGAGTGGGAGTGGTTACCCCTTAAGATAGGACCAAGTTAGTTGTGGGTAAACAACAAAAGGACTCGCTGAGGAGTCTCCTTGATCTATTGGGGTATATATACTACTACAGGTTGTTTGTACTTGTGTACTATACAGTTAATGATGGCTCGTGTGACCAGCTCCACTGTGTGAGATACTTGTACCTAAAAATAAAGAATTCACAAAATTTATGCAGCGACTTGGCATACAACAGACTTAGTGTCAATATTGCCGTTAATTAAGCTTTTTGCCCCCATTGCTAGTACAGTAACATGGAAAGCAGCACTATGTCATTTTCTCAAAGGAATTCTCCAGCTCTGTGTATTTTGCAAAAATCCGACAGAAATTATGTCTGAATGTCAGATTTCCCACTTTCTACTTCAGTGGCAACTCAGAGTATTTCTTTGTAGGCCTGCCAACGATCATGTTCACTCAGATGGAGGACAACTTTACTGCTGACCAGGTTCCACAAATATGTAAGTCTAACATCATCTAATTTGTTGTGATTTACAAAGCTTGTTACAGATGCTATACTGAGCCTGAGTGAGCACGGCCGTCCTATCAGTACCCGGGACCCAAGAACCTGCAGACTTGCATAATGTTATTATGGAGGATAATGTTGATGTGATGTGATGTAAGTCAAATAATATTGCCAACAATTTTCCCTCCACTCACCACTACTCAGCATTAAATCAGATTTTAACATCCATCAACGCCACCCAACATGTTGGGCTGCCTGTCAGCACAGCACCAGCAGGCAGTAAATATAGTCGCATTTATGTTATATATCTAGTTTTGATGTCATTTGTCAGCTCAGTCACCATTAGAGTTGAATTTATATAATATGTTGGCAAGCATTGGAGACAATAATGAGGCTATTAGAGCTCACTGGGGTGGTTTTTTGCTTCAAATGTGATAGTGGGACTATTGCTGCATTGAGTGGGAAGTTTTTGAATCATGGGGTTTTGTCTTGCAGTGGTGAGAGAATATGTTATGCTGTTATAAATGTGGAGTAGTAGCAGAACTGTCTTGATCTGGGTATATCACTGTTGCAAGTTTGTAGCTATGTGTAGTAGCTCAATGAAAAGGGTGAAACCTGGCACACTGTTGTTGAATACCAGGAGTGAGTAAAACCCCGGGAATATTACTACAAAGCCTGGGGAGTAGTGGATTGCTACAAAGCCAGGGATTACTGGACTACTATTACATAGTATAATGGACCCCAGGTTTTTAAGCAAGAGCTGGGATGGCTGCTCATGAAGGTGGGGGGATCCTGCTTGTGAAGGTCCCAGCTGTGGCATGGGGCTGGTAAACCAGCTTGTGTGCTCCATGTGGTGGCCCAATCTTAATGGGATGGTCAGGAGCAGTAACCAGAGCCTCTGATGCTTCTGGATTTGAGGCCATTGGCTTCCAGAACTTGCACCCCAGGCTTGCATTGTTGTCCCACACACACTTGTACTTCTCATGGCTGCACTTGTTGCAGGACATCCTCCACTTCTTTGTCTGCTTACTCCTACTTATGGTGCAGGCGGACTTGTCCAACTTGCACCACTTGCATCCCTCCTCCATACACTTCCTCTCTAAATCCTCTATACCCCTGGTAATCTCTACCACCACCCTTACCTTTCACTTTCACTTGTCAGCTGGAGGTGCTACTGTGTCTATGGGATTCAAAGCTGGGGGGTTGGGGTGCTGACCAGTAGATGTCCTGGGGTGTGGATGGCCTTGAGGGCCTGGGAACAGGGAGTAGGGATAAGGAACACCAGGGCAGAGCTGCCGTCTTCGCCCTCTTCAACAACACTGTTGTTATGCAAGCAAAGTTGTGTTTTTTTTTGCCAGTGGTGGGTGCTAGGAGGCTCTCTGGCTATGCTGCTATTGTTGCAATGGGGAGGGTGGTAAACCCACAAGATGGGATCACTGTGAAAAGAAACAGTCAGTAGATAATTGAAAAAGAATAAAAAGAAACAAACTTACTTTGCAATCACCACCTATTATCAAGAGCCTCTATCCTCCCAGGATCAAACCAGACAAATCCATCCACCGTCTCATTTTCCTGGCTGATCATGGAGGGATCAACTGCCCCTCCCTCATTCTCTCCTCTGCCAAACTATGTGATGGCACTGAGAAGGAGTTTGGGGATGTGGAAGTCATGTCTGGCATCATTTCCCTCCTTTATTGTGTCTGTCCCACTCACTACTTCCTCCCTCAGCATCTCCACATACTGGTTTTTGTATTGAAAAAGAACCTGGGGCTAGTGCATAAGGGCCTTTGCACCCGTTGGCTTTATAGATTTTTTCTTGGGTGACAAAAGACACTGGGAGTGGTATTTTTGGTTGGGGATGTGATGGAAGGTGTGGTGTAGGTAGTATTGCCTGAGTGACTGAGATGTTAAAGGGTTCAGACACGCTATACATGGATCTGGTGCCACAGATTGTGCCCATGGGAATTTTAAGAAAAATACTTGTGATTGCATGTGATGAAAGTTGGACTTGTATTTTTCACAATTAAATACCGGCAATGTTGCAAATGCCAACTCCCCAGTGCAGATTCAGTACCCGGAAACCATCCATTATTAGTTTTTATGTATCTTTCAGTAGTATATATAAACAGCCATCTGCAGCAGCTCCTCTTACTTTGGTTTGTGTTTTAATATGTGTTAAGTCATTAATATAACACTCATAACTGAGACTTGTCAACAATTGGGCTAGAAAATCCATATCTGAAAAGTTTGAATGAATGTTGAGTGTGTTTGTAGATTATAAATCAATGAAACCAACTATTCCCTGTCTGAGCATTAGTGAATTATATCATTAGCAAATTTAAGCTGAGTACTGTGGGGTGTTCTTGTATATAATAGTACATGTATGTGTGAAACTCACCCCTAATGCACCAAAAAATTAAAACTTTGAGGGACTAACAATAGGTGAGCTTGTGACATTGGTTTTTTTTTATGTGGTTTTGGCTTTTGATGTGATTTTTCAGTCTTGTGACATGCTCAGTAAGAACTCATTTTTTTTCTGTCTATATTACCAACCATTTTCTACTTCTAGGTTGAATGTTTGCCGATGAGTACAGTACCATAGTCTCAAACCCAGGTGTTTTGGGAAGCAGTCAAACTCAAATGCATTCCCAAAATGTCTGGTGACTTTCATCTCAGGACGAGTGCATCGAGTCACACTGTCACGCTTTTTGCTCTTTTTGGGTTGAAGTTTTAGATTCTCGTCATCATGCTTATTAGGACACCAAATAGAATATGATCCGTGACTCTGAGTTGTAGTATAAGCAACAGAGACAATTTTCAGTGAACGACAAGTCAATGCCAGCCTTGTCATGTCCTTCATCACATGCTGAGGCTATAAAACACTCCTACAAGCTCCTCACTGGAGCCTAAAGGGCAAAAACCAACTACTCCTCGCAGGAAACTTGCGCAAAGTTGATTCAGTCTGTCGGAGCACAATGCAATAACCGGACACCTTATGGATGGCAGCTGGATGCCTCTGAGGCATTTACACTGGGATTAGACTGTATAATAATAGCGGGTACTGGCACGGGTAAGACACTTGCCTTTGCTATGCCTTTGTTACTTCACAAGAGTGTATACTTGTCATCATCTCGCCTTTGAAAAGTCTGGAGGAAGACCAGGTGAGTTTTTTGTAACATATCTCAGTCGCTTACCTTTGCTTCATATTAATCCAGGCTGCACAGTTCCGTCAGTGGGGAATACAGTTTGCAGATGTCAACAAAGACACATATAACGAGCACTTACACAAGGAGCTCAACGAGCAAAAATATAATGCCAGAAATAGTTATAAAAAATCCTCGTTTAAAAGGCTTGTTATGCTCACCTGCATTCCAGCGACACATGCTTGACTATATCATTGACGAGGCCCACTGCGTCTCACAGTGGGGAGGGGATTTCTGCCCTACATATTCCCAGGTCAACCAATTGTGATCCTTTCTACCACTCAATATCCCTGTATATGCAACTTCAGCCACAATGATTCCTAATATTCTCGCTGATGTTTGGTCAAAGCTACATATCAAGTTTGAGGACCAAGTCGTCAATTAGCAGGCTGGTAAAACCCTCTTCACTGACATCTTTGGGCGGGCACTTTGCTAACTCCTGTATGCTATTTAACTCTCTTTCAATAGCTTCCCTAACACATGAGAAGGCAAACACCTCGAGTACATCCTTTCCCCCACTTGCACGTGCATTGTGAGTGCCCTTAGTCTGGGGTGGTTTATGCCAGCGGGCCAGTATCACTGGAAGCTCATCACTTACCATGAGAGCTGTCCTTTCATAGCGGACCTTGGGGTCCATGATGCAGTTGTAGTTGCCCCAGCTGAGATAATCTAAGAATAAGGGAAGATTGAGCCCAAGCATGTTCATGTATTCCAGCATCAAGCAAACTTTGGAAGCAGGAGTGCCGGTGAGTTGTGTTTTGAGTTGAGATGTGTATTGTAGCTGGACAGGGTGTATATTTAAGTTCTCTGGGTCACTACTGGGCTCTGTATCGGTGGATGATAATGAATTGTGTGTATTATTGACCGCTGAGGGGGCGGATGGATTGTTGTCGTCCTCAAAAGCCTCACCGCTATTGCAATTAGACAGGCTCTCACGTTCAGTGGGATTGATCATGGTTTGAAAGATAAGATAAGCTAAGATTTGTAAGCTACTGCTCGGTTCTTGTAACAACGGTGCCGAACGCAGCCGACAGGTGTGACTCGATGCACTCATCACCTATCAAGAGTCACCAGATGCTAGGATGTTCCCTTTTAGCTCTGGTCACAAGACTAACAGTACCATTGAGTTCACAGAGATGCTATTTCCAGCTAGGTATATAGTTATTTCTCATACCTATATGCTTTGTTTGGTGAAACAGAGGCTTCTCAAGACAGTAATATTCTTACCTCATTATCATCCCCAACTCATTTTGGGTGACTGTCCTCCTCCTTATCTGATAAAGGTTTCAAAAGAGGTACTACATAATTATTTCTAAGCATAACTAAATTTTTTTTGCATAATCCAAAATATGATCTATTATATTCTTGCCATTATCAGCATCATTGTCATTATCATTCAAATTTAATCCCTTGTCATGTAAGTTGTCTTTGTCAGAATCTTCTTCATCAGCCCACATTGTTGCTGCTCTCTTACATGTGGCTGTAAACAGGTATTTGGTTTTTGTGCCCTTAAGAGTCACATCATGTACCAAATTTCTCTGCCTCAGCTTTTGAGGCTAATGCAGCCTTTTTTCTTGCTAGAAACAAGCTTCACACTACAGGCTTTGGCTTATTTAAGCCCAGCTTATATGCTGAAAATATTCAATTCTAGCTTTTTCTAGCCAATCAGAACCCAATATTGAATATGTTTTTCCTGGGGTTACTATTAGGTCTCCTGGATGGCACCCCAATATCAAAGACATTTTTCCCATTACAGTTAGGTCTCTTGCATGGCACCCCAATATCAAAGATATTGTTTATAAGAGTGGGTGCTGGGGAGCATTCGGAGGAATCCAGGGAGCATTCAGATGAGTCAGACCCCCCTGGGGATGGAAAATTGTCTGACAAGCCAGTTGACTCACTTGAAATTGCTGATGAAATGTATATCAGACCTTTTAAGTACAATTAAATGTATGAACTTACAATTTATGGTTGTTGGGTCATATATAGTGGGTAACATGGTGGGTAACATGGGTAAATCTGAAGAAAAGTATTTCAAGATGGTGGTGGAGTAATATTTGAGATGATGGGACATACCTGGGGATGGTTCCCAGGCACTGGATTTGTACTGTGGAGTTGGTATTTGCAACATTTCTGGTGTTTGATTGTGAAAAATACCAAGTTCAGCTTTTATCATGTGCATTTTTCTCAAAATTCCCATGGGCACAATTTGTGGCACCAGATCCATGTATAGCACGTCTGAACCCTTTAACATCTCAGTCACTCAGACATAACACTTTACACCAGACTTTCAACCCCTCCCCAACCAACAACACCATTGTAATGTCTTCTGCCACCCAAAAAAAGATCTACAAGGCCAACAAGTGTGTCAGGAAGGCAGTGATGTACTGGCCCTTGGTTTTTGTCCAATACAGGGACTGGGCACGACTTCCACGCCCCCTGGCTCCAAATCTTTTTGACTGCCATCATGCAGTTTGGCAGAGCAGAGAATGAGAGAAGGGCAGTAGATCCATTGTTGATCACCTGGGAAAATGAGACAGTGCAGGAATCAATCTGGTTTGAGTCCAGGAGACAGACTCCTTAGAGGAGGGAGGCTCTGGACAATAGGTGGTGGTTGCAAAGTAAGTTTTTTATTTTTTCATCCTTTTTCAATTACTTACTGAGTGTTTCTTTTCACAATGATTCCACCTTATCCTTGTACTTTTGCCACCATGCGTTCTGAAAGCCCCCTGGCACCCACCACTGGCAAAAAAAAGTGCAACTTTGCTTGCATGACAGTGGTGCGTTCAAAGAGGGCAAAGAGGGCAACTCTGTCCCAGCGCTCCCCACCCCCACCCCCTGGTCCCGGGCCCTGAAAGCCATCTCGCCCCCAGCACACCCGCCCACGCCCCGGGACATCTAGTGGTCAGTGCCCAGACCCTGTAGCACCTCCAACCTCCAAGGGAAAGGTGGTGGTAGAGATTACCAGGGGTGTAGAGGATCTGCAGAGGAAGAGCATGGAGGAGGGGTGCAAGCAGTGCAGGCTGGACAATCCTGCCTGCACCATCAGCAAAAGTAAGCAGACAAAGAAGTGGAGGACATCCTGTGACAAGTGCAGCTAGGAGAAGTACAAGTGCATCTGGGACAACACTGCAAGCCTGGGGAGCAAGTCCCAGAGGCCCGTGGCCTGAAAGCCAATGGAACATGTTTAGCAGCCCTCCAAATTGGTAGGCCAGAGAACAAGATAACAATAACTTGAATAGCCTCCTCAAATGCAGGATGCTGCAGAGGCATGAGTATATTGCCCATCGTAAAGACAATCAGTGTCGTGACCAAAAACGTGAATAAACATACAAATTCATCCAATATGTGAGCAAAATTGAACCCTTCCAGGCCGGTTTGCAGATACCAATTTAATGCTTGAATTACCCCTATGCCTGCCATTTTCAGACCAAAATGAATTGTATGAGGGGGGGGTGTTGTCCTGAGCTAAGAAATTAATTGCATAAGTAGATATAATAGAACATATTGAAGGTGAAGATGGACCTATGCTATTTGAACCCGGATGCCTTTCTATCCACTGCCTGTTTGCTTCATAGACATAATTGTCTGCGAAATCTCCATCGAATGGGTTGAAGATATTGAGCAAGTCATCTGCCTGAGCATGCAAGAGGGTGTCTTTGATGATGTGGTGATTGTAGTCAGAAAATTGTGTACGGTACTAGTCCAAAGTATGCAAGCACTGCGGTAGATCTATGTGAGTGTCAGCATTATGTGGTTCAGGAGTTATTTCCTTGTTGGCTTGAGAGCTCAAATCTGCAGCTGAATATTAAGAACAATAATCTGATTGTTGAGATGGTCAACCTGAATGCTGAAATTGTTGATGAGAACACTGAGGTTGGCAGCGGGAATGTTCTGATTGATGGCTTCCAGTATAAAATGTAGAGCCCTGGCTAACTGCCTCTGAACCTTCACCAGAATGGTGGCCAGAATAGTGAAAGCCATGATCTGGATACACATTATTGCCATTGGGATCAAAACTGGAGCCCTCGCTAACACCAGATATGTGGTGATCCAAAATCAGAGTTGGCTGGGATAATGTTTCAGGGTGAAAGCCTGTAAAGTTCCATTCTCCATGACTAAAATACGGGTCATTTTGAAGAAAAACATCATTCCGGCCACATATTTGCTGTAAACCAGAAGCAACAGGTAGATCCTCCTCATAGTGTACATAAAAACTATTAGTAAACAAGTAATGTATAGCATAGATGCTACCCACAAGCTGGGATGATAAGATGCGAGCGCTGGTGTTGTCACAAAATCCCCAGTGTAGATTTTTGGCATGAATAGAAGCCTGTATTTTTTTGTCACTCAGACTGGCACCCAAAGCTTGAGTGATTTCTTCATATTCATGATTCTGGTCAGGGCCAAAGGTACAAAATGATTTTGCAGCAAACAAAGACTGTATCATGAAAAAAAACCAACCAAACACTGGCAAGCATTTTTGAGTTCAGCATTGAGAAGATGAGACTACCAATCCCAAAGACATAATCTACTCGCTTGGTATATATGTATATATATGCTAAAGCATGCATACAGCATTTCCAGCCTCAACAACTCACTCTCAAACTGCACAATCCTACCATTGTCCCTCAATTTCGCTAATTTGAGCGAATTGAGTCACCAGATAACATATATTAGCTCACTGAGTGACATGTGTGCTGTGAAAAATCTAGATGAATGAGTAATTGATGATGGAAAATGGGCACCCCCTAACATTGTATTAACAGCCTATATATCGAAGACGAGGATAAAGTGACACACTGAGTGATGTCTTTTGAGAGCGTGAAGATCTGAACCTAGATTAAGGGATACAGAGTGGTCATTTGATTTATCGAGCTACCTTAGAGCACTTGTGCACGAGGTAAACTTACATACCAATTGATGTAGTTTAGCACACAGCATAATCTTTGTTGAGAATTCAAAGTTCTAAACCTATAGCTGGATGATCAATAGATTAATAGAAGATTATCATCACCTATTGATGTGTTCATAAAATACCCATGACGGACATGACCCAAAAACTTATCTTCTTCATTGTCTGTTACCACATCCATACACCTACATGCGTAAAGGAAGTTCTTAGACTGAGTTAGAGTGGTATTTCCATCAGTGATCTGAATTCAAAGACAAAGACAAACCTATAGCTATAGCTAGCTATATTAACACTCCCAAGAGAATCCCTGGATAGGAGAGTATAATCTATCAGTTTATGGTAATATTAATTATCAATTGGTTGGATTTGATGGACACTTACTTGCCTACAGCCTGAAAATGCAAACACCAGTCCTAAACCTGATATGCCATCTAAGGAGTACTGATCAAAATATTAACCATCAACATTAACAATATTAATATTGACCATGATACCATGGATGTGGTGGTAGCGTGCACATATTGTAATAAATTAGGATTCTGGCTGTAGGACCCCAACCATGTTCAAAGGGGTCTTGTCTAGCTCTCATCCCACCACCAAGGCTCACTCCCACATATTGACTTTTACATACAAGAAGACAAGTTCCCTGCAGACTCAACAGATCCCACCAATTGCAGTTTACCCTAGCAGTCTCTGATGTTTACAAACTGAAAGAGAATGTCCATTACTCACTCTAGATCTGATCATCACATGTCTTATGTCAAGGATACTGGAAGGATCAACATGAACAGATGGGTGCATACAGTTGATAAGTCCTCACCTTCTATTTTCTCACCATGCAATTGCACATTTTCCTCAAGTGATCAATCATTTTCTGTTATATTAATGAGGCACTCTACAGATGTTGTGAGGAAGGTAAGCTCAGTTTTTGAGTTTTTAGTTCATCATCACTTGAACATATTTGCTTCAGATCTGTCTCTTGTTACAATTGACATACCAGCACCTACTTACGCTTCACTTTTTGTACTTTGACTTTTCATTTTCCAAGTCACATGACCAGTCATGTGACACAACACCTGACCAATGTCTAGACTCATCATGTGACCGGTCACATGCTAAACATTGGACTTTAAAACTCTATTCAAAACTGTACAGTACCTCATGTATTTTAGTATATATACAGGAGCAATACATGGGGAAGGACTCAGTGAGTCCTCCTGTTGTCTACCAACAACTAACTTGCTCCTACCAAATGGGTAACCACTCCCACCTCTTCCTCTTCTTTTGAGTGTTGTTTTCATTATGCTCCAGTGCCCCAAGACTGTGTATTGTTGATGTGGTCACATCTCTCATCATCAGACCATAGCAATTCTTTGTGTGCAACAAAACAAAGTCTGGCACCCGCCACTTATCAGTCACGCACAACTCTGCAAGCAGTTGCACTTAGTGCAGAAAGAAACTGTTGCTGCCATCTTATTTGTGCCAACAACTTTTGGGCCTGTTTGATGGTAGCCTGTCAGGAGCTTGACCAGGTCAGTAAAGTCAGTAGACTATGCCATCTCACACACTGTGCCTGTATCCTGGAAGATGGGAAGATCCCGCCTTTATGGTGCATAGTGCTGGACAACAATACACATTAAGCAAGCCTCCCACTGGACAAAATATGTACAATTCCAACATGCCTTACACTGGATCTCATATGCTTAGTGGGCCCTTGATGCAGACTGCATTAGTCAGAAATGTGTAGGTTGCTAGATGTATCAATAAGAAGTAAGCATTTTCTTCTCTTTTCCAGCAGTTTATTGAACATGTCTGTCTGCTATTAAGATTTTATCTTTGTTGGACACACACTATCCTTATTCACATTTAACCTATTTTTTTTACCGTTGTTGAACCTCATTGTCAGTTTATTTGTGTCTAACAATTGGAGATTGTAGTGCATCATGTGATTATTTATTATTTGCCCACGTTGCCTGGATTGCAATGGCTAAACATATATGAGTGAAGTGAGTTAAATAAGAATTATGTCCATGTTGATGTATATGAATTGTACACCCTTGGGATAATGATTCGTGCTATGAGTACTTAGTTTCAGTGATTTACATCCTCATCCTCCTCATATCTTTCATTGCAATCATATCCCATGTCCTCATTATCACACTTGTCAGCTTGCAGGTCCTCCATACACTGAGCTTTCTTGGAATATTCATTGGTTGGCAGGAGATTTCTCGTCTTCCAGGATTCACTTTTGTGACGGTTACTTAAATATTGCTTGACAAGCTCTGCGGTTGCCCAATCATTTTGGAATTTGATCAGGTAGGAGTGTTGATGGTGTGCCTTTTGGTAGGGATTTTTTGTCAAAAACTTTAGGTGCACTTGTCAGATTTACCAGCTTGAAGAGATTTCCCAAGTCTTTTGGGGCTTGATGGCGGTATTCAGCATGTACAGTGCAAAAACTATTGCAATGTTTGGCCTAAATGTGGTGTGCAAAGTGCACTGCCAACAGGTGTAGGAACTTTGCTCAGCTTTGGTGGGGTTGACAAAAGTACTTGGTCTTGGCTACAAAATGGTTCCTAGGTTATATGATTTGGCCCAGCAGCTGTGAAGATATGTCCATTTCAAAAGAGCAATACCATTGTAACAGTTTTTTTACTTTTGAGTTGGAAGCAGAGATACAATAATATGATAGAATATCTGGCTTTGTTTGGTCCCACAAACAAAAATACATGTATAGCCATTGTTTCTGAGTTTAAAAAAGTTTGCACGCTTCTGTATTCTCAGCCACCATCATCATGAAATCCCTCTCTCCTGCTCAAAAGAACTGTATTATTAACCTCCTTGATGCAGGTCAAACTGCTCACTCATTTGCCTCTACCACTGGTGTCCATGTCTCTACCATCTCTAGACTTTGCTCCAAGGAGTGTTCTAAGCTCCAAAAGTCTGTTGGAGGTCGTCCATCTAAGCTTTCTCCTGCCAATGTCTGCCATGCCATGCATCTCATCTCCACTCGCAAGGCAGAAAATACTGTCCAGATCACCAAAGCTCTTACCAACATCATCAACCAACCTCTCTCCCCAAACACTGTCTGCCAGCACTTGAAAAATGCTGGCATGAAGGCTGTGGTCAAGTGGAAAAGGATTGGAAGAAGGTTGTATGGTCTGATGAGACCAAAATCAATCGCCTGGGGTCAGATGGACACAAGTGGGTGTGGAAAAAAGCCAGGTGAGGGGCTCAGTGATAGATTGGTACAGGGAACTGTCAAGTCTGGAGGAGGTTCCATGATAATCTGGGGCTGTATGACTTGGGAGGGAGTTGGGTATGCTGCTAGAATTGATGGTAGGATGGATGGGGACCTTGACCTTCAGATTTTTAAGGATGAGCTGCTAAACACCCTACAGTATTATGGTTTCAATCCTCCTGAAATCATCTTTCAGCAAGGCAATGACCCCGAGCATTCCTGCAAAAAGGTCAAGGAGTGGCTAGATGAGGAGGAGTTTAGAACTATGGTGTGGCCTGCACAGTCTCCTTATCTTAATCCTATTGAACATGGGTAGAGTTGTCTCAAGAGGAGGCTTGCAGAGTATGTGTTACGCACAAAGTGCTTAACAAAGTCTGAGGGTTCGTCGAGGTTTGTAAAGAGACTTATCCAAAGACAAGTTCGAGAACATAGTTCTGAGTGGAGTTCTTCCAACGAGAGTTGGTCTTCTTCTGAGTAGAAGTCTGATCTTAGGAGTCTAGCTTTGTAAGCGTAAACTGCGTAGAATTGTATTAGAGAATACTACTGCTATTACATGGTATTTATAATGAAAATGAATCAGTGAAAGGAGTTAGGTCCTATCTAGGGCAGGTCCATCCGTTGAGGACTAAATACTATAATATGTACTGCAAATGCGAGAGGAACGGAAGTGTACGTGAAGGAAATGAGTCTTTGGTCTGATGGTATAACCGATGAGTAAAAAGAAATGAGTAGTCCTTAAATGTCCAATAGAGATCATAACATTACCCCCTTACTTGCTCCAAGTTTCACCAAAATTCAGTACCTTCGCCATCAATATTGTAACTGTTGTCGTAGCTGACATCTCCATGTAATCTTTCCATCAGAATCCTATCCTCGTCTTCCCTGCGGATGGGACACCAATTAAAACTATGTCCCGGTGCACGACGGTCACAGTCGGGGCAATAGTAGGCTTCGCAATAGTATGTGCGATGATCGCTCCAACCGCAGTATTGGCAGTATGGAGCGTTGTTACGAACACCTTTGTGGTATTTTCGTCGGGTGTTGGATGAGGTGTCGGATTGGGGAGTGGTTGGATCATCATCTCCTAAGGTGTACGTTCCTGCGTACAACTGATCGATCATGGCTGCATCATCATCTACATTGATTGGGTTGGAGGGAGAACCAGTCTCAGGCCTGCGCGTTGCGCCAGGCGGACTGCCTTTCTGACCCTTTGACATACGAGATTGCCGTTCCGATGGAGTTCTGGCGGCGGGGATCTGGAGTATCACTTCTTGTTGGCCGCGTCGGGCTCCTCGCCGGTTCGTCAGATGACAGGTTTGGGTGTTTGGTACTGGTCGAGGTGGAGATGACGGGGGAGACAGTGGTTTTGGGTTTGACCCAATGGGACAGGGACTGGAGGGGCTCGACTCTTGCAAGATCAGGCTGGTTGGGATGGTTGGAATATATTTTTCCACCGACTGGGTGGGCGGAGGATGTTGGGTGACGATGTGGTAGGTGCGCTCCGGGGTAACACTGGTCTGTTCTGGGTACAATAGGGACTGGTGGGACAAACCGGGTGGAGGAGTACGCATATAGCTGTCTCACTCTATCCGCATGCACGTCTCTGTTAGCAAGGTCCTCCCGCCTAATTCCAAATATGCCTTTGCCGTGTCCGTCTGCCCATTCAAGGAGTTCATCCTCAAGTGTTGTTCCAAAGATTACAAAACTAATTTTTCCATCCGGAGTACCCGACAAATACTCGAGTCCTGACTGCAGAGCTGCAAATGCTCGTTTTCCTATGAATGTAGTGAGTCTATGGCTTTTAGCAGTTCATCAGCTACAAGGTCTATGGCAAGGAAGTTATGCATGGAAGAGAGTGCGTGGTACGCATGGGGGCAGCATTTTTCTGTTTCATAAAATAAATAGACTTAGGCGTTTTTGGCTGACATTAGCTCTATAGCGTCAGAGACGTCAGCTTGGTTGTGTTGTTGCCCTCGGGCAAAGGACACTTGTTCATTGGCTAGCATGTTGGCTTTGCCGGGTACGGAATAAGTGGTGATAGGGAAGCCGGTAGAGTGGGAAGTAGACATGTTTTTTTTTTGTGTTGAGAGAGAGCAGATTGTTGGTAGTGGGGTGGTTGTCTCTTCAACGCAGCTTGTGGTCCTTTTTATAGGCTTCCAGTATCTCCGCAGCATTGGTTAAATGTTCTTCCGGTTCCCATGAGTTTTTGGAATGAGGGTAATGGCGCTATTTAATCAGGTAGCGGTGCCCGCGTTTCCAGCGTTTGTGTTTAAGAATACTTTCTACTTCGTATTCTTCTTCTCCGTTGATAAGGTCAGGTGGTGGTCGGATAAAGTTCGGGCCGTGAGTATTGGTCTCCATATACGGGGTGAGAAGGGATGTGTGGAAAATGTTGTGTATCCTCCAATGGGGAGGCAGGGATAGTTGGTAGTTTACTGGGGAAATCTTTTCTTGGATAAAAAGGTCCAATGCGTTTCATGTTGAACTTCTTGTATTTGGTAGCTTTTTCTCGCAGGTTGGTGTTCTCTAACCACACCTTTTGTCCTTCGGAGAATCGCGTGAACTTTCCGTTGTTTTGTTTCATCATCTTTTCTCACAAGTTTGTGTGCTTTTAGGGTGTTTTCCCTTGCCCTAAGCAGTTCAGATAATTGTTTTTCCACTGATGGGATATTCGTGGATCTGTGTTTAGTCGGGATTCCTCGGGGTTCATATCCCATGAGGAGGTAGAATGGTGATTGGTTGTTTGTGGAGTGTGGTCTTTGGTTGTGACAGAATTCGGCGGTTGTAAGGTATTTTGCCCAGCTGTGTGGTTGGTTCTGGCAAAATATGCGGAGGTAGATCTCCAGTTCTTGATTGGATTGTTCTGTTTGTCCATCCGTCTGGGGATGATACGCAGAGGAGAGTGCGGTTTCAATGTTCAGGAGTTTGTGGAGTTCTTTGGATACTTCAGAGGTGAACTGCGGTCCCCTGTCGGATATGAGTTTATCGTGCAATCCGAATCGTTTGAAGATGGAATTGTGAAAGATTCGTGCGGTTTTGAGCACGTCGATGGTTTTATGACAAGGTGAGAGGATTACCCCCTTACTAAGTCCTTGGTCTACCACGACCATTATACTGTCGTATCCTGAAGATTCTGGTAAATCAGTTATGAAGTCTACGGATAGGTACTTCATCGGTTCAGTGGTTTTTGGGGTCTGGTTTGGGATTAATGGTACAGTGGTGGGATGCATGTTTACTTTTGCTTGTTGACAAGTTGCACATCCTTTCACGTATTCTTCCACTTGTTTCATCATTCCTGGCCACCAATAGGCCTTTTTGATCAACTGGTAGGTTTTGAGCCTTCCTGGGTGTCCTGCGGACAGGGAATTGTGGTGATCTTTGATGATCGTCTTTTGTTCTTCTACTTCGTCAATCAGTAATTTATTCTGATAAAAGAACTGTCCTTCTTCTTTTCTCCAATCGTCTTTTTTTGTTCTTCCTGGAGAATTATTGTTTGTGAGCATGGCTTGCTCGATTGTGTTTTTAATTGTTCGTGTGTGATACAGAAACGCTGAAGCGGGTATCATTGGTGTGTCATTGTCATCTCCTTCTGTTTTGACGTATAAATCAGGTCTTCTTGAGAGTGCATCGGGTACCACCATGTGGGTTCCTGGTACGTGCTCCAAGGTGTACTTGTATTGTGACAATCCCATCTGCCATTTTCTTTGTCGCGGTGTGAGTTTCCTGGCTTCTTGCCAGTACGTCAGGTTCTTGTGATCTGTCAGGATTTGGATTGTGTGGGGGCTTCCCAAAAGTAAGTGTTTCCACTCTTTTAAAGCTCTCATTACCACTAATAACTCCTTGTCGTAGATCTGGTAGTTCTTTTCAGCGGGGGATGGAGTTTTGGAGAAAAATGCACATGGGTGCCATTGTCCTTGGTCATCGGGTTGCATTAATACAGCTCCTGTGGCGTGTTTGCTGGCGTCTGCAGCAATCTTTGACGGTTTTGAGGAGTTGGGAATTTGTGTTACGGGGGATTCGAGGAATTTTTGTTTCATCAATTTGAAAGTGTTGTCTTCAGTTTGGGTCCAGTTCTACTTCCTATCCTTTTCTAGTAAGGCATTCAAGGGTCTGGAAAGGTCAGAGTAATGACCGATAAACTTCCTGTAGAAGTTTCCATAACCTAAGAACTTCCTTACGCCTTTGGTGTCTTTCGGGATTGGCCAATAGCGGATCCCAGCAAGTTTGGCTGGATCCATCAATACCTGATTGTGGGAAACAATCATTCCCAAGTATTCAATGGTTTCTGCTTCGAAGGTGCATTTTTCTAGTTTTAGGAATAGGTTGTTATTGCGTAGTCTTTGTAGAACCTGTTTCGTTCGGATTTGGAGTCTTTCGATGTTGGTGTCAAAGATGAGGATGTCATCCATGTATATGATCATCCAACCTTCATTGATGTAGTCTTTGAATTTGTGGTTCATCAGCCTTTGGAATGTTGCCGGTGAGTTGCACATGCCAAAGAACATGACCGTTGGTTCGAACACTCCTTTGCTGGTTTTAAACGCAGCTTTCCATTTGTCTCCTTCTTTTATCCTTACGTTGTTGTATCCCCAACGTAGATCCAGTTTCGTAAAGATGGTGGCCATTAGGCCTCTTGCATGGCACCCCAATATCAAAAATGTTTTTCCCAGGGTTGGTCTTAGGTCTCCTGGAGGGCACCCCAATATTGAAGACATTTTTCCTGTTACAATTAGGTCTCACCCAGTGATGGCTCCTTGGAGCTGAGCTATGCCTGCTTAGTATTCCAACAACGTAGGCAATGTCTGGGCGGGTTCCGAGCATGGCATACATGAGGGAGCCTACAATTGAGAGGTATGACACTTGACGCCCTTCAATATGCATCCTGTGTTGCACAATATCTTCCCCTGGAGCATTTACAAGGAGTTTTGATCCATGGGCCATTGGTGTCCATACTGATTTGCAGTTCTTCATTCCAGTACGCTCCAGGACTGTGTCAATGTATTGGCGCCGCAACAGGAATATTGTTTTGTTTGAACGATCACGTTGGATTTCTATTCTGAGGATGTATTTTGCTTCTCCAAGGTCCCGCATTTTGAATATGGATTCGAGTTTGGCTTTTGTGATATCCATGAATTTTCAGGATGAAGCTCCTAGGAGGAGGTCATCTACATAGACAACAACAAAGCATATTTGTTTGTTGTCCCGGAATACATAGAGACATATTTCTGCATTTAGTCTTGTGAAACCGAACTCCTGGAGCTTGCAATCAAAGGTTTTGTTCCATGTATGACCAGCTTGTTTTAATCCGTAGATGGATTTCTTCAATCTCCAGCGGTATCCAGGTTGGATAGGAACACCCCCTGGAGGAAGCATGTACAGTTCTTCTTCAAGTTCTCCATTGAGATAAGCTGTGGATATGTCCATTTGATCAAGTTCTAGGTTGTACTTTGCTGCCAGGGCTAGAATAATTCGGATTGTCTCTAAGTTTGCAACCGGAGCAAAAACCTCCTGGTAATCAATCCCCTCCCTTTGAGTAAAACCTTGTGCAACAATCCGGAGTTTGTATCTCTCAATGTTTCCGTTTTGATCAAACTTGATCCGGAACACAGGTTTTGATGTGATGGGTTTTACTCCCTTCGGAAGTGGAACAGTATCATATACTGCATTAGTATCGAGACTTAGGAGTTCCTCCTCCAAGGCAGACTTCCATAATTCACCATCCGGACGTGATACGGCTTCCTTTAGTGTCCTTGGAAGGTCTGTGTTAGATGGACCAGTACTTGCTATTCCAGCAAAGAATGTCTCCTCTGTATCAGATGTTTCTTCATGAACCTCAGGAGTGTTAGGTTTCTCCATGGAGTTGTCATGCTGCTCTTTTCGAGACTGTTCCTCATCTAGAGTCCTTTGATAATCTTGGTTTTTGTCTGCAGGACGGGTCTGGTGACTGCTTCTGCGTACTCCTAGGACTTCAGCAGGCATGACTGCTCTTTTAGGGACTTGTGCAGGTACTCCAGGGAGTAGCAGCATTTGTGTATTTGTTGCCCCACTCACTCCTGAAGGTGTTGAATTACTCCTCGGAGGTGTTGAATTACTCCTCGGAGGTGTTGTATGCCTTTCCAGAAGCTGATCCAATGGACAGGCTGTCTAGCTGAATTCGGACTTTTTCCACATCAGCTGGCTGTATGTTGAGGGGCTGTCCTCCCACTGACTGTAACTCTACTTTGGCTTTCCGTTCTGAAGATGGCCAGTGTTCAGGCCTTGGTTGTAGAGACTGTTGTGGAGGGTGTTTTAGCTGATCAGGTGCTCCCACTGCTCTCGGAACATCTTCATGCTGATATGGTTCCATTGCTTGTGGAACATCTCCTTGGAGATGTGGTTCCATTTGCAATTCATTTGGATCTCGGATCAGAGGGTCAGGATCATCCTCCTCCAATGTTTTTTGGTCTGGATAGTGAGCATTCTCTGGAATGAGTCCCTCCCACTGATCTGTGCTAGTGTCTGTGTTCCAGGGAGCAGTGTCATCTTTTTGTACCTTTCCGGATTCATTGAATATGACATGCCGACTGGAAAACACAGTCCGTTTTTCAGTGTCTAGGAGTTTGTAGGCTTGCTTTCCATGTGTGTAGCCAATCATTATGGCTTTGCGCCCCTTGGAGTAAAACTTCCCTTGCCTTTTGTATATCGGAATCAAGGCATATTCTTGGCATCCGAAAGGGCGAAACAAAGTTGGATCAACTCTCCTTTTAGACAGTACTTCATATGGGGTCTTCCCATGGAGTCCTGATGCTGGGCTGCGTGCTGTGATATATGCAGCTGTTTGCATGGCATCTACCCAAAATGACTTTGGGAGCTTGGAATCATAGAGCATAGTGGTTGCTAATGTAGCCAATGTCTGATTCATGTGTTCTGCAATGCCATTTTGTTCCGGAGTATCTGCAGCTGTAGTTTTTTGGATGACACCATCTTCTCGGAGTTGATTTTTGAATGCATTGCCAGTATATTCTCCTCCCCCATTGCTCCGGAGGAATTCTGTGTACAGTGGTGTGAAGTGTTCTTCTCCCAAATGAGTTCATCTTTCCTAAAGCACAAGGTTCACAAAACTCTGGGGTTCCGGTAAGGGTGTCTATGTCCTGGAGCTGTCCTTTTGTAACAATTTGTTGCAAGTGGTCTATTCCAATGTGTGCAATAAATTTACATCTACTGTTGCAAAAGCTGACTCCGGGTTGATTTTGGGTTTTGCTTGGATGTGATAAAGTCCTTGCTTGTGTAAGGCAGTGAGGATAAGTTCCTCCTTTTTCCGAACTTCACAAGCATTTGACCCTGCTGGAAAAAGTGTTGACAACCCTGTTTTGGACAATTTGTGGACAGAGACGACTGCTAAAGTAAAGTTTGGCACAAGTAAGACATTTGAAAGTGCAATACTGTAGTCATTTTTGCCAACAGTTGCTTGTAGGATTACTGTTCCAATTCCAATGGCATTTACACAGGATTCATCCCCAAAACTGATTGTCCTCAGAGGATGCAGAACATGGTATGTTGCTGGCTCAAACCAGGAGCGGTGAGGGACCATGTGGGATGTTGCTCCGGAGTCAATGATGATTGTTGTTTTGGTCTTATTGGGTTCCAACACAAGGTAAGCTTGAATGTGTTTAGCAAGGGGCTTGGAAATATGTACATGATCCAATGCAATATGACTCTGTTCCTCCTCGGAGTCAGATCCAGATGATTGCTCCGCCGTATTTGCCTTTTCCTTCTCTTTTCCTTTATCCTTGTGTCTTTCCTTTCCCTTCTTCTTTTGACCTTTTCCAGCTGACTGAAGTGTTCAACACTCCAAGGTGTTATGTGATTTGGCTTTGTGGAAGTCACATCACTTCTCCTCAGGTTTGAGTGCTGATTCGGAACTTCCAGGGGCCTTCCCTGACTGTCGTGCAACTTCTGCAGTGATCCGGATCTCAACTGCATCAAAGATAAGTTTATTTTCTTCAATCGTGTTGATTACCAATGACTGAAATATTTGCCATTCAGGAGTGCATGGGAGAGATTGGAGAAGAGCAAAGGCCATGAGTTTGGTATCAACTCCTAGTTTCATTCCGGAGAGGTGTGAATCAATTGTCCAGATTTTTGCAATGTGGTCCTGGATAGGTGATGTCGTATCCCACGACAATTTGGTGAGTTGCTGGAATGAATAGAAGGCTGAGGCAATGTTGGACGTCTGATGGAGTGAGACAAGTTTATCAAATAACTCTTTGGAGCTGGTGAGGTCTCCAGTCCTTATTAGGAGGGCATCAGAGATGTGGTCCTGGATGATTTCATGTGCCTTCTCATCCTTAAGTATCCAGGTGATCTCAGGATCCTCCGAGGAGGTAGGTTTTCCTGGTGAGGGCTTAAGCTCCTCTCCAGTAACAACCTGGAGAACTTTTTCCCAACGTAGCTTTGAGATGATCTGGAGTTTCCATATCTGAAAATTGTTGGGTCCAGTGAGAACTGGACATGCAGATGTATTGTGTGCTGTGGTCATGGTTCCGAGGTTGCCATTTCAAAATAAGAATCATTTTCTGCATAGCTTTTGCACACCCGGCCTCATAACCTAAAAAAAATAAGTGAAATTCAGCCGCTGCCCAAGAGGCTATAGAAATGACTGAGGTATTCCTATACTAAACCCCCTACTACTTATAGTCGGAGGTGCTACTCGCTACAGTATAATGACTCCTAGGAGTGCAATTGTGCTCCTAGGAGAACAATGGTGACTCCATGCAGTGGTGGCTATGCTCCATGGAGAACAATGGCTGCTTTGGCAGAGACCGGGTTTATCCAGTTTTGTCATACAGTACCTAGAGTCCAGTATGAGTAACTAAAGAATAGGGATACTGGACCCTGCAATACTAGTCCGAAGTTTTGTAAACAAAGGTAAACAAATCAGCCACAAAGGCAAAATTATAGAATGCTCAGTGAATACTGAACAATAGAGAAAAAAGAATAAAGAGGAAAGTGATTTAGAAAGAAGGAAAAATAGATAGCACAACTAGGTGCAGAATCACCAAAACTAACAAAATATCCCATATTATTACAAGGTAGGATTATCCTAGGACATTCCAAATTCAATATTTTTGTGAAGGTCGGGATGTCATCTAACTTTGTGAAGTACATATTTAGCTCCACTAAGTTTGTCAACTAATTCATTGAATGGTAATAGGTATTGGTTCTTTATTATGATTTTATTTAGCCTTTGGTAATCCTACACTGGTTGGAATTTTCTGTCTTTCTTCTTAATGAAAAAAAATGGAGATGAAAATTGAGCTTTGGATGATCTGATCTGTCTTGATTCAAGATTCTCTTTTAGGAATGCATCTAATTATTCTTGATTAACTAAGGCTAATAGGTAAATATTGCAATCAAGGGAATGGTTTCCTGGTATTAGTTCAAATGCATAATTCTATTCTTTCTGGTAAAATATCAAACACCTTTTTATCAAATATGTCTTTGTATTCATGTAGGTGTCTGGGGACAATTTTTCTTCAAATCCACATTTTTTATTATCTTTACTTGTGGCTTTAGCTAATCATCATACTGTTTTGCCTTGGGCTTTTATGCAGTAATATTGATTGTTTATTATGGTGTCTATCAGATTGACTTGGATCAATTGATTTTCTTCTGATAAATCAATTCTTTCTGAGTCAGAGAGTTGGATCCTTGGTTTATATTCTTCGGGACATCTTTCAATGGATATCTGTGATTCCTTCTAGTTAATTATTGGGTTGTGTTTCTTTAGCCATTTCTGTCCTAAGAACATTCTTCCATTGCCTAGATTAGTGGTGGAAAAGTGGATTCATTCAAAATGGCTGTTGATTTTTAATAGTAACTCTACAAATTCTTTAATTGATTTGTCTTTGTTTAGAGTTCTGTCTGCATTATAGACAGGGATTGATCTCGGTATTTTTTTCCTTTTGTATTGTTAATCTGTCGCAAATTTGGGGTTGATAAAACTCCCTGTGCATCTGCTATCCAAAAATGCTTCAATTGTTGTTAATTATTGAGTATCTAGGGTTGTTCATCTACATGTGATATTCATTTGATTGTGTTATGTTCCTCTGATGTATTTTTTGGGGCAACTTATTTCTACAACTACTAGGGTTACATCTTTAATTTACAGTTCGTTAATTTCTTTGATCATATCTTTTGTGACTTCTTTGCTCCTTTTGGGATGTGTCCAGGCATTCAAGATTCTGGTCAATTGTTCTTTATTTTGATCTCAAAGCCTTTCTGCTACCAATTTTGGAGTCTAGGCAGTTGTTTTTTCTAGGTTTTGTATAGGGGTTCCTGACCTGTCTCCCATAATCTCTACTGCACTTTTCTCCATAGGGCATGCCACATCGGGTATGGGTATCTCAGTGTTTGTTGCTTTTGCTGTGATTTCCAATGATTCTCCTTCCATTTGCACTTTGGATGATATGTCCTTATTTGTTTTGCATCCTTGAATTCAGTTTGTTTTTCTTTCTTTGTTATTAAACTGTAAATTGTTTTTGTTCTCTGTTATATGACCTTCTGGTAATTTAGAGGTTTCAACAGGAAGAATAGAAAAACAATTTTGAATTTGGTTTTCTGAGACCTTCTCTCTCTTCACTTGTCATTTTTCTAGAAGCTTCCTAATTTTCAATTGAGGCTTTTTTTCTCTTGTTTCTTTGCATTCAAAGCTTTTGTGTTCTTTTTCTCCACACCGGTAATACTAACCTTCAGTGTGAAACTTTGCTTTATCTACTTCCATTTTCCCCCACTCCCAATATAGGTATATCATGTACCATCCTAGCAAGCTTCAACTCTCTTTTCACTTCATTCCAGCTGTTTTCCTTTGCCAGTCATCTACTCACCTTCTTCTCCTTTTCCCTTTCTCTCCAGATATTGTCAATCTGGATAAGTTCTGTTACAATACAAAATTTTTGGACCTTTAAATTTCATTCTCCTCTTCAACTTTCTTCTGTAGTTTTCACACACTGCCATGCAGCATTTTCCATTTTGTTCAAACTCCACATTCTCACGCTGCACTGCCTTTTTTTTATTTTAGCTACAAGTCTCTCACACAGTGGAGCTGGTCACACGGGCTGTGCCCCATGACATCATCAGCCACTGCCTCCATCAACTGTACAGTACATATGTACAAACAAACTGTAGTAGTATATATACCCCAATAGATCAAGGAGACTCCTCAGCGAGTTCTCCTGTTGTTTACCCACAACTAACTCGGTCCTATCCTAAGGGTAACCACTCCCCTCACTACCTTAATAGCTTTGTCTGAGTTGTGCGCCAGAGTAACAAACTCTTGGTTGTTACAAGTTCATGTTTTTATTCTTGGTGATTGCAAGGGATATGCCCACCGTAGATGATCCTGCCTATAAGTGGTTTGTTCATGTTTTATTATAACAAAGATACCAAGAACTCTTCATTACCTCTGCTGGTATAACCAGTCTATCTCATTTTTTCTTCAAACCTTTCAAAAAAAGCTTGTGCTGTTTTTGCTCCCTATTCGAGAGTCAGAATTTTGTTTTTTCCATTCTCCTTTCCAAAACTGTCCTTAAGTTGTTCTTCCATCTTATTTGCAAAATAAGGTTAGCTCCTGTATGTGCCTTTCATATCTAGCCCTAATTACTGGGTATTTACTCTGTTCTCTAGCTAATCTGTATGAAAAGCTGCTGCTTTTTTTTCTTCATAAAAGATAAAACAAAAGATGGTTTTCTTCTGTCTTTTTTGAAATAGACCTGATCATCTTCAAAATGGAGTAAAAGGAATTTTTTAAAAGCCTGATTTTGTTTTATCTCCATCAAAGTTTTCTGGTTTTTCCATAGTTGTTCTACTTCTTTCCACCTTTTCTGGAAGTGGTGAAGCATTTTTTATAACTTCTTTTAGCCTTGTCTATAAGATGCTCACTTCTTCAAGTACCTCTCAAGTTGGTTCTGGTATATGAGGCATGTTTCTTGGACTGTCTTCTCAGTCTGCTTTCATATTTCTCTATTTCCTCCTCTTTTGGGTGAGGTGTGACTATTCTCAGAAGAGTATCCATCATTTCATTCAAGAATGTGCTTTCTGTGCTGCTGGATTCTGCATGCTGATCTTGGTAATCAAAATTCAACATCCTCAATTGGGGCAAGTGGGGGTGTTTGTGGTGGTAGGCTTTTTTCTGGTATAATGTGTGGTAGTGGGAAGTTTCTTGTGTTATGATATTCTCTTGAATATACTTTTTGTTCTCCTATCTAGATATAAAAGCTGTTAATGAACATAAGCAGTAATTCCTCAGTGACAAGCTGGATTGATACACCACTGCTTACATTCTCATTGTCTGTCTCTCTTTGATCAAAGTGATCCTCTTCTGCTGGAAGATATTCCGGCCAAAGGGTAAATTTTTTTTTGTACTCCAAACGGCCCAAAACCTATAAAATAAACCTCCTGCATTTCTCAGAGTTCCACTGTGACCACTTCCTCCATAGCCTCCTTCTCACAGCCCCACAGTTCCTGTCATTCCTGGTAGCCTAGATACTGTCTTGTACGCAGAAAATACCACTACTATGGAAAGGCCTGAAAGCATACTTGTTGGTAGCATTCCCATCCCCAGCCCCATGCCTGGCCCTGTAAACAACTGGCTTGGTGGCCATCCATCTTGTATGATTCGGTAATAGTGGTAGTAGATCGCTTCTCCAAGGAAGTGGTATTTATTCCCATCAATAAAATTATTACAGCCACTGGTACGGCAGACTTATTTAAAGATTTTCTATGGTCTATCCACAGGTTAACAGAAACAGTTATCTCTGATAGGGCACCTCAATTTGCTAGCAAATTCATGAAAGAACTTTGCCAGATACTAGGCATCAAACCTAAATCATCAACAGTGTTCCATCTGCAAACAGCAGGAGTTGAAACAATACCAATACCTCTGTATATTTATAAATAATAGGCAGACAGATAGGGCCAAGTAGCTAAAGATAGCCCAGTTCTCCTATAATATCAAACAGTTGTCAGCTACAGGGAAGGCACTATTTGAGATTACAAGATCATACCTCCCTAGAATGGGTGTAGAACCTAGAAAAAGTAAAAGTGAGGCTGTGGGAACTATGGTCAAACACATAAAATCTGTCTGAGACAAACAAGCAAGGCATTATTCAAAACTGCAGAGCAGATGAAAAACAGGGCAGAGTGTAGACACTCTAAGGCCCCTAACTACAAGTTTGGCAACCAGGTCTGGTTAGATACCGACCACTTAAAATTAAAAGATCAGCAGTCTAGAAAACTGACCAAAAAGTGGATTAGCCCTTACCAGATTAAAGAAATCAAACCAAATGCAGTGGAGGTAAAACTCCCAAAATGAATGAGTAGTACCCACAGTCAATATTAGCCGTGTGAAACCCTATAAAGGGCTGCTGCTGGGACAGCGCGTAGACCGGCCTGGACCAGTTGTAGTCACCCAAGAAGGTGAAGAAGAATTTGAAGTCGAACGGGCGGTGGATGCACACTTGAGGCTTGGAAAGTTAGAGTTCCTAGTCCTATGGAAGGGCTATGGAGACAAGGACAGAACATGGGAACCAGAAGCCCATCTGGACAATTCCCGCAATGCTGTTTGTGAATTTTATTCTAAGAATCCCTTGGCTCCTAGGAAGCTTAGAGGCATGGATTCAAACCTTTTTAATTCCCTTTTTCAACCTATGCCCAAAAATTCAACTGCTACCTCTGATATTTGGTCGAGCCTGGAAGTCGAGCCTTAGAAGGGGGGTAGTGTTACAATACAAAATTTTTGGACCTTTAAATTTCATTCTCTACTCTAACTTTCTTTCGTAGTTTTCACACATTGTGCCAGGTGGCACTTTCCATTTTATTCAAACTCCACCTTCTTGCACTGCGCTGCCTTTTTTTATTTTTAGCTACAAGTATCTCACACAGTGGAGCTGGTCACATGGGCTGTGCCCCATAACATCATCAGCCACTACCTTCATCAACTGTATAGTGCACATGTACAAACAACCTGTATTAGTATAAATACCCAATAGATCAAGAAGACTCCTCAGCAAGTCCTCCTGTTGTTTACCCACAACTAACTTGGTCCTATCCTAAGGGTAACCACTCCCCTTACTACCTTTACAGCGTTGTCTGAGTTGTGCGCCAGAGTAACTAAACTCTTGGTTGTAACAGAAGCTAAAAGGTAAAGGTCTATTCTATCATTCTCTTGATGCTGCTAACTGTTTTTTATATCCTTTTAGGCTGAAGCTGCAGCACAATAGAGTCATACTACCCGTTCACCATTACATTGTTTCTTGTTTTACTAGTACATGTCATTCTTTCTACTGTCACTGTTTTTTTCTGTATTATTCTGTAATGCTTTGTGGCTTATGTTTTGAGGTGGTCTGGTTTGAGCTCTTGATATTTTTGTAATATTTCTGCCCAGCTCCCAAGAGATATGATTGCATGCCAGGCTCTCTTATATATGGCTGAGTGGACTTTGACGTCGGCTTTCACATGGGTAACCTCTGCCCAGGCCTTCAACTTTTTCTTTTGAGAGCCCCAGGCCACTCTCACCTTTGTCCTGAACAGAAATGACTTTTGACCCAGTAGTATATGTATCTGATGCAAGGCATCGTTGGCCTGACCTTCCCAGAGTATAAGCTTCTGACTTACTAGATGGTGTAGGCCTTCAATTTTGCAAGTGCTTTTTCCTGAGTTAAAGGGTAACACCAATTTTCTCCTCTCAATAGGCTCATCATTGCCATCAAAGGAACCCAGGAGGTCAGACAGATTTATGTCTTCTGCATCATGGTCTTTATCGGAGTTTTGCCACCCCGGGACCTCCTCAAGCAACTTGGTGACATCAATATTGCCTAGATACCTTTCAACCTTGAGGTTGAAAGCATCTACACAGTAGAGCAGGCATTAACACCTTTCCTCTAACTCCAGATGTTCTGCGGTTGTTCCCTTTCTGTTGATTTGTTTTGCATACATTTGCAGCTGTATCCTGTTTGGTAGAGTTAATCAGTATTCAAAAGGTATGTATTCCTGGGATCCCGGGGACTTACTGAGTCTCTTCCAACTTCAGACCCACCGATAACCAAATAGCGGTTCCTCAGACCACTCCATTTCATGATTCCTGTTGCAATAAATGCAGCTGGATTTCTGCTTTGCTGGATAATTTTAATTTTGCTATAGAGACTTTGTATATATCCATAGCATCTTCTTTATGCAGCCAGTTTTGCTGTGCCTTTTTTTTCTGTGCAATCCAGGCTCTGTGTCCTCAGAGGACGCAGTGGAATCAATGTTTTTGAATGCAAGCTTGCCTATGTGACTTGCTCATAGCACGGGTGCTTTGAGAGACTTAATTGAGGGGAGCCCAAAGCATTTTTAATATCTCACCATCAACCTGCCCGGCCCCAAGGATGAAGTTAGGGGCGTATCTTGGGAAGCAGATGTCTTGATGTCCATGCACATGAAATAATCTAATGCCCTTGTACATGGATACACCACTGGGGACTTGATGATATGTACTTTCAAGGATCCTCTTCAAGAAGTGTTTATTGTATTGGCACATTATATTGTAGAGGACTATGACCGAGTTAATCCCGGCCTGACGTAGTAAATAGTCTATGTTCGTTTGGCTATGAATGATAAAATTGGATATTGACCATGGATTGAACCTGCAACCTTCTGGATACATGCCAGCTGCTCTACCAGTTGAACTATATGGCCAAGGTTATACAATATATGATCTTGAAACATCATATGCAACCGCAGATATCTAATACAGTATAGCTGCTGCATGCTGGGCTGGCTTACAAATTAGAGGTATTATCCTATGGAGCATTGGTATGTCAGAGTATACTCTAATAACAATAAAGAGTGAGCAATTGCCGCAATCTCAGATTTGTGGACCACTCACCGTTCACCTTTCCATAAATCCACTATGGCACCTGGGAAAAATACTCCGTGCCAGTTCTTGTTTGCCAGGCTTACAACTCTGTGGCTATTACAAGTAAACCCTACTTTATTTGCTTTGGAAATTTTGAGGTGCTCTATATATGGTCAATTTGCTGTCAACAATGCTGTGTCTACAGCAAATGGGATATTATCATAGGGGTTCTTTGACTTCATGTGCTCTGCATTAAAGTTTCCGTCCATATCAAAAGTCCCCAATTGATACTGCCTGAGGGGTGTTGATTCCAATCAAGTGAGACATTGATACCCTGCTGAGGGCAAGCTGGGCAGAACAATGCTAGAGACCCCAGGGAAGGGTGACAGCTGTGTTGATGTGCAAATCCATGCCAACACATATATTTCAAGTTTTTCCACTGCCAAAACAAACTACACCATCTCACAGACAAGTGATACACACCAGATCTGTCTATAAGAAGTATTATTGTGTTGCCATTGATGTCAATGGAGCCAGTCCTGGGCATGTCACCCATTGTGATTATTTCTTCATCTTCCCATAATTCTCCTTTCTCATTGCCTGATGGGGCACCTGGAAAATTGCCGCAGGTACTGTCCCCCCAGGAATCACCCTCTGGCAAGTTGTTCTTTGCAAGAATATAGTTATCATTGTGTCGTGGGCATGTTTTACCAGTGTGGCCCAGATGAATTACCAAGCTAGCTCTATAAATCAATCCAAGAAGTCTTGAAATATGTGCCCACCCATTGCTCAACTCTATGAGATGGTAACCTCTGGTGAGCATCCCTGCAGCATAACATGCAATACTCTGGTTTCCCCAAACATTCTGTGCATTGCCAAGTTCCTTCTCTCACTAAACAAAGGCTGCAAGTTTGTCCCGGGAACCACCCCTCTTCCTGCAAAAGGACTTGCAGATACTCTGAACAATGGTCCAGCTATTGTTTCATGTAATTGTTTTGTGACTAAACCAATGTCAGACAAGTAATGATGGACGTACTTACTCAATAGACTTGCCTTCCTTGGAGGTATAACTAATGGCTCAAGGATAGGATGGTCAATGTCTTGGATGGGGAACAAATCATGTTTATGAGGAGTTTTATGGGGTATTGACAAAGTTGATTGGGATATGTGGTCTTTCATACTTATTTGTTTTGTACTCACACCTTTGCTTATTTTGAACTCCTTCCAATCTACTCTTTATAATACTAGAGCCAAACACCAAGAGGAGCTGCAGCCCATGCTAAATAATTCTGTGGAAAAAAGATGACGTTGTTAAACCAGATGCCAGTTTGAGTTTGCTCATACAGGATATTTATGATAGAAGGCAGTAATTGATATGGAGCCTATGCTTCTAATTTATGTTAGCTTCTATGACACCCAGGCCTCACGGAGCTAATTAAATTGATGAATCTGGCACTAAATTTCTGTATATGGAAGCAATATATTAGGGAAAATGTTTGCTGGGAGGTACCTGACACATTCCGGGCCTTAGCTGAAGGCCCGGTATGGAGTTAAGTTGATGATATTATTGCTCAGATCTGATTGAAGAGCCAAATATTTGCTTGGAATGGATGAATGTGGTATTCAATTAACTGAACTTGAACAGAAAAGAGAAAAAAAGCGCTCATCTTCAAACACACACCTCACTTTTTAACTCGTACCACATTTAATCATGCCTGAAGTACTTTTAATGATGCCCAAATTGGATTACACAATACACATTTGGAAGAGTTATGGGGTGCAAATTCTCTACAATGGGGACAAGTACTTAATGATACCTGCAATGAAGTCAGGGAAAATTTGGGGGAACATGTACTAACCAACATCAAGGAATTAACAGACATAAAAGAGGTATGATAACTTTTAACTGTCAAAGTATATCATCATGTTTGCAATTAAAATTACAGTGGGTCAGGTGTTGGTTGTACAACCACAGTGGTAACAAAGAGCCTGGGAACAAGGTTGCTGAACATGGAAAGTATTTAGGTCTGACCCAAGTGCTCAATATAGTCAAGAAGAAGGAGATAGAGAAAAGGATAAGGGACCTTTACAGAGTAAAGCCAGGGCAGTCAGATTATATTGGTAAACTGCAGAGTGTCCTGAAGGTAATGTTGACTGAGCTCAGTGAGGAGGAGCTGGCTAAATTCAAAGAGAAGCATAAGGAGTGGTATACTGACAGGCCATCAGAAGAAGTGATACCAAAGTGAGTATGATGTCCTTTACTCACCCGAGAAAAATAGTGACTCAAGATCTGCTAAAATGAAGGGTAGGAAAGTAGTGAAGGACTTTCAGGTGCAAGCTAGCTAGGATCTAGGAACATTGAGTTTTGTGCTCACTACCCATAAATATACAAATAGAACCATCTATGTCCTTGTAAGTAGTCTACAGACCCCAGTTCTCAAACTGGGTGTGTTGTTACTGAAACTGATTGCTTTAATTGCAGTCATGAGCAAAATGACAAAGCTGTGTTTGAGCTTTTTAGCAAGGTACAACCCAACTGGCAAAATGTAAAGATATGGGAGGCTTGGGGTAAGTATGTACAAAGTCAATTTAGTAAGTTTCTATCTTAATTAATAAATGTATGTGGTTGATATAGATGGATCTGTGCCAAAGGAGAGCCTACCAGACAAGCATAAAGAAAAGGTCAAGCTTCCACTCAACAATAATGGATATCCCATCCTTGTAGATGAGGATCTGTCACCCCCGGTAACCTTTTCAGACCTACAGGCTACCATCAGGTGTTTCCTGACAACATATTACCAGATTTCCACTGGAAACATGAAGGCTTCAGTACCTTAGACCAGCCTTGCAAAGTGCCTGCACAACTATATTGACTTGTCAAAGGGATACATACCTCCAGGGTACAAGTTCTGGGAACTATCATATATGACAAAGGAGGAGGTCTGAGGTCTGTTGGACCATTGGTACAACTGGCAGAACAATATAAATGCCAAAGTTACCTTCAGGTTCAAATCTAGTCTTCACCTGGTAGCCAATAAAGGAAAGGGTAAAGAGACAGCAGCAATGAAGAGAGTCCTTCCCAGAGCGAGAATGGTTGCACCAAGTAGCAAATCCACCGACAAGGAACAAGAGGAGATTGAGGTGCTTGATAAAATTTTAAGTGATGATGAAAGCAGTGTTGACATGCAGAACCAGCTGTAAAGTGACAAACGGTAGCCTTCTAGGAATCAACAATCAGGCCCAGGCCCTCCAAACTGATGCCCAACCCTGTCCTGGCTCCTTCTATCTCGGGGCAGCAATCTGTAGGTGTAGAAGAAGTGGACAAGGACAGTCCCTGGCATGCTTCTATTACACACAAGTCTCAGAGGAGGTTCCTTTCCAGATTATGTACTGAGGAGGAATACCTGAAGTTGGTGGACACAGTGTACCAACTACCAAAGGACAAGCCCAGCTCCCAGAGTAATGGCCAGCCAGAGGATTACTTGGACTACTGGCTGTCATGGGCCTCATGGGGCTATGCCCACAGCATGATTCCATTGTAAATTCACCAAGGTAATGGAAGCCAAAAAATGTTGAGGTGGCTCCATATGCAGTCTTATTTACATTACCTGGGGTGCTGGGACAACCACACAGGTGTCAAGGGCCATACTGCTATGGCCCTGATATGTTTGGTGGTATGAATGTTGCTCCAGGAC
Source organism: Serpula lacrymans var. lacrymans S7.9 (assembly GCF_000218685.1). Lineage (NCBI taxonomy): Eukaryota > Fungi > Basidiomycota > Agaricomycetes > Boletales > Serpulaceae > Serpula > Serpula lacrymans. Next base: position 2,438,596 of record NW_006763290.1, on the reverse strand, counting down.
CTTCATACAATCTAATTTGCTGACAAGGATGACAACCTGATATGATCATACATTGAGTTTGTCATGGTGGGTGACATTATCCTCCCATTCTACAGGGACATGACCACTGCAATACACAACATGGAATCCACCTTCCCTGAAAAGGCAAGAACACTACCCAGGATGGTGATGAGGGCAATGCAGAGTCCCACCAAGTGTGGACATAAGGAGGTAGATGATGAACCTGGGAACATTGCACAGAGGCAAGGTCAGGTAATAGTCCAGTAAAGCAGCTTCAACAAGGCAAGAACATCAATGTTAGTTTTGGTGATTCTGCACCTTTGTGCTACCCATATATTTCTATTCCTTTCCTTATCTATTCCTCTATCATTCAGTAGTGATTGTGTCCTCTATTATTTCGCCTCTGTGGCTCCTTTGTTTACCTTTGTTTACAAAACTTCGGCCAGTACTGCAGAGTCCAATGCTTCCTATTCTCTAGTTACTCACATTGGACTCTAGGTACTGTATACCTGTCATACTCTCTAATAATAAAGTTACTCACATTAGACTCTAGTTTCCAGTCCCTGATTGCTCTCAGCAAGTGGCTAGACACTTCCTTCAAGCTTTGTTCTTAATAATCAAGGTAGATCAGAAGCTAAAGGTAAAGAAACCCAGGAAGTGTTAAATGTTAGTTTTGGTGATTCTGCACCTAGTTGTGCTATCTATTTTCCCTTCTTTCTAAATCACTTTCCTCTTTATTCTTTTTGCTGTATTGTTCAGTATTCACTGAGTATTCTATAATTTCGCCTTTGTGGCTGATTTTTTTACCTTTGTTTACAAAACTTCGGACTAGTATTGCAGAGTCCAGTATTTCTATTCTTTAGTTACTCATACTGGACTCTGGGTACTGTACACATTCTGTACTCTCTGATAATATAGTTACTCATACTGGACTCTAGTTCTGTCCCTGTTAGCTCTCAGCAAATGGCTAGACACTTCCCAGAAGTTCTCAATTGAATATGATAAAATTGGATATTGACCAGACCAGGGATTGAACCTGGAACCTTCTGGATATATGCCAGCTGCTCTACCAATTGAGCTATATGGCCAAGGTTATACAATGTAGGATCTTAAACATGACATGCAACCACGGACGTCTTACACAGAATAGCTGCTGCATACTGGGCTGGCTTACAAATCAGAGGTATTATCCTATGGAGTATTGGTATGTCAGAGTATATTCTAACATTAAATAATAGGTAGTTACAATCCTCAGGGTCAATCCTCAGGGTACCTCTTGTACAGTAATAAAATAAATGTATATGATGGCCCCATGTTCACAATGCATACCCCAGGATGTGTGTGTTATAATCATCCAGGGTTACATAATCTTAGAACCCATGTTGCCAGGCATCACTCACAAGCAGATCATAGATTACTTGGCTATAGACCATTCCTGGGCAATGTTCCCATGTTTCCGGGCATCACTTACAGATAGCTTATTGATCAGTTGAAGTTAGCAGGCCATGTTGATGGGTCCCTGGGTAGAGTTCTCAGACTTATTCTTATCACATATTATCACACTGAGATCGCAATGTATGTAACCCAAATTTATATGAATCAAATAAGTAATTGTACACTGAGTGGTGAGTGAGGAGAAACTAAGTATATACAAATAAAATCTAGTTGAAAGAAAGAAAGAAAATTTGAGATTTATAATACAAGTCCCTTCAACACTAATCTACTCTAATTATATTCTCCCTCCTTCACTTTCAACTCTACTACCTTATCTTCCAGCTTGCCATAAAGATACCCAATAATCCCCTGTCTTTGCTCCATCCTTGCTACCATTTCTTCTAAGAAAGGAGGAGGACCCCACTGCTGGGCCGGTGACAACCATTGTACATGGCTGGGAACCAGGGACATAAAACTGAAGTCTATGAGGTCCTGGCCATCACTTTGAGGAGTAATGACAATGGGGAGCTTACCTCCCAGGGGTGTATGGGTGGTAAACAGATGAGATGGAACCACTGTGAACAGAAAAAGTTAGTAAGTAATTGAAAAAGAATAAAAAGATACAAATTTACTTTGCAACCACCACCTATTATCAAGGGCCTCCTTCCTCTCAGGAGTCTGTCTCCTGGGATCAAACCAGACAAATGCTTCCACTATATCATCTTCCCAGCTAATCATGGAGGGATCAACTGGCCCTCCCTCATTTTCTCCTCCACCAAACTGTGTGATGACACTAAGAAGGGGATGTGGAAGTTATGCCCGGCTTTATTTCCCTCCTTTATTGCATCTGTTTCACTCACTACTTCCCCCTCAGTATCTCCACACATTGGTCCCTCTTCTAGATAAAGTATCCGCTTTTCCCATAGAAGTACCAGACTTATGAATTAATTTATAATTAAACCTTGATAGGTATACCACATAGTGGGCCTGTCTTTGGTTCAATTCTTGGGCCGTCATAAAATACTCCAGATTTTTATGATTGGTCCAAATTCCAAATTGGTGCCTAGCACCTTCTAAGTAGTGCTGCCAGTGCTCTAGAGCTCTAATGATGGCCAGCATCTCCTTGTCGTAAATTTGATAGTTGTGCTCTGTGGGCAACAAACTATGTAATAAATAGGCACAAGGCCTCCAAAGATTGTCAGGGCATTTGATTAACAAAACAGCCCCAGTAGCAAAATCAAAAGAGTCGGTTTCTAAGCCGGGACTCTTTGTCTAATTTGGGAAATGCTAATATGGGCACTGTTGTAAATGCCTGTTTAAGCTTATCAAAAGCTCCTTGTTTTTTGGCACTTCAGTGCCAGACAATGTCCTTTTTAGTGAGATTGCTCAACGGTTGCACAATCTTGTCATGCTCAGCCTCATCGTCTGACTTTGTAAATATGAATATGTGGTTTTTGTATCTGTAACAAAGTGATACTCAGTCTCTTGTACGAGGACTGAGGTATCCAGAAAGTGTGAATCAACAATTTCTATAGTAGTTAAATGTCTGATAACTAAATAGGAAATTGGCTCTCAGCCACCACTGGAAGTGGTGGTAGAGAGCTATAGTGCATGAGGCTCAAACCTTATTAGCTTGGACAGATATGTAACAACAGAGTAAATCATCAATGTAAATGATGACACAGTTTTCCATATCTCGTTCATCATGCTTTGGAAGGTTGCCAATGAATTGGTCAACCCAAACAACATGACAAGGGGCTTGAAGGATCCTCGGTGGCACATAAATACAGCCTTCCAAGCATCTTCTTCTTTGATGCATACATTATTGTACCCCCATCTGAGATCCATCTTTGTCAAGATCTTGGTGCCAGCCAATTTGTCTACTAGCTGACTGATCAAAGGCAGCGGATACGCATTTTTGACTGTGTACTCATTCAAGTAACAATAGTCCATAATAATATGCATCTTACCATCCTTTTTAGGAATGAAGAATACCAGGGACATCATAGGGCATTTGGAAGGTCTGATGTAACCCTTCCTGAGCTGTTCATCTATGAAACTTGAAACCTCATCTCTTTCTGGAGCAGAGAAGGGAATCATGTGTCCTTTTCTAGGTTTAAATGTGTCCTTCAAATCTATAGCATGGTCCCAAGGCTTAGCCTCTGGGAAGTGCTCTGATTTATGTTTTGAAAAGACTTTCCAGAAGTCATGGTACTCTAGAGGTACCAGCCTCTTAATCTCTTCCTCAGGTTTTACCTTGTCATTGTCATTGTCAATCTTATCTAAAGATCTGAGCTTGGCATAAACGTGACCAGTGTTTATCCTGTCATTAAGCTCAGTTTGATGGGCATGACTCGGCTTACCCAAGTTATCACACTCCTGAGGGCAATGTGATAATGTGACAACCCTTGTCTGCCAGTCGATCTTAGGATTGTGTTTAAATAGCCAGGTCCAGCCTATGATTAAATTAATATTCCCTAGTTGGGTAGCTTCGGCAGTGACTTATTCTCTGTGTCCTTGGTACTCAACAACAAAAGAACATTTGTGCGTAATGTAGCCACCAGCATTAAGTGTACTGTCAACATTATAGACAGGAATAGATATATCTAATTTTACAAGGGGGAGTCCAATTTGCTCCGCCCAGACCTGATTTATGAAGATGCCATTAGCACCTGAATCAAGCAGTGCACTGGTTGGGTGTACTATGCCCCGGGCAAGGTTTTCTACACCAATGTCTAAACAGATCTCCTTTTGGAGTAAATATGTGCACATCAACACACACCTTGGGATTTCTGTGAGAAGTAGCTCCAATGAAGAAGAAACTTGAATGTTAAGAGAAACTTGTTTTTCTATTTTACGATTCTCTATAATTCTTTTATTTTTACCAGAATTAAGCACCCTAGTAGTTGTCTTGCTGGGGCCACGCTCCAAGGGGGATGCTGGTGCAGTGGTAGTGTCATAAATATTTTATACAAGTATACACTTCAGATAACAAATTTAGAAATTTATTTACAAATTGGGGAGCCACCCCCTTTCCTTTATTGCTTGTGCAACACCCCAGAGCAGAGGCCACCTTGTCGTGGTTTACTTCATTGTTAAGAGGAGTGAAGGCACCCAAGAAACCTAAGCTCTGAAGTCTTTTCCCTGAGCTTTCATTTCAGCAGCCTGTTGGTTGTAAAAGAAGGCTCAAATTACGTTGTACAAACAACTGGCCTGAGTATTTCTGAGCTGATTATCTGGCTTTTCTGTTTCTAATTGGCGCGCCTGGCGCCCTTGATTATTTTTTTATTGGGCAGCCTGCACCCTGTTTCTACAGTCTCGGGACATGTGTCCCTCATGGCCGCAATTGTAGCAGTTCCCTTTGAATCTACGCATCTGTCCGCCTTGGACTGCACCAATATCCATAGGGGCTCCCTGCCCTGGTTGCAGCCTGAATAGCTTGAACCCGTGAGAATGATTGTTATCTTGGTTTGATGACCCAGGGCACCTCTGGGAATAGTTGTTTTTAGTGGTGGACCCACCACCAAATTACATAGTGTAGAGCTCCACAGCCCTACCAATCTTGCGGACCTCTTCTGCGGCTTGTGAGAGGTTCTTGTTTCTCATATCCTGCAGATAAAGCTGTTCTGTAATGTGGGAGTTCACATTGTGTTCTAGCAGCTCTACTGTGTGTCCATTACCTAGACCCCCTTGGATGGAGAGGGCCAGGAGCTGGGTTACAAAATCATCTGTCCTCATGTTTCCCTGTTTGAAGGAACAGATTTGCTAGCGCGCCCAGTCATGCTCAGCTTGGGGTTTGAAATATTTTTCGACCTACCCCCTTAAGATTGTCCCAGGTAAGCCAGTGATTAGCAGTGTAGCGCTCCTGGAGTTGTACTTGGGCATATCGACTCACCACAGGTCCTTTTAGTATTGATAGCATAGCTGTTGCTATCTCAAAGTCATCGGTGAATGTGTCCCAGTTCACCTTGATCCAAATCTGGAGCTTGATCCACCATTTGGCAAACCAAGCCCGGTCAGCAACGATCTCGACTTTCTTGTTGAATTTTTGCTCAACTGCTTCAGGGGGGTTTGTCTGAAGCTCACTAAGCTGTGTGATTAATAACAAAATCTGTGCATGCATGTTGTGCAACAGAGTGTTGACATCGGGTTGTGGTTGCGACGACATATCGACTTGTTCTCTATGTAAATGTAAAAAAAAACATAAGTGGGGATCCCAGCTTGCTATCTGCAGACTTACCTCTTCCCAGCTGAGTAACAGGTCTCAATCCCTGACTACCCATACTATAGTATTTAAAAGTATATAAAATGTAAATGTAAGAAACCCTGGTACGAACAGTTGTCAGGGGGTGGTCCGCTTGTAAAGCTGTCAACCCTTCTCCAGACTGGCTCAGGCAAGTGCCCGGCCTGGTCAGAGGAAAGCAAAGAAGAAATTTTTGTATCTAAATCTAATCAACAGTGGTTCCACACCAACTGCTCAAGTACTCCCCTTAACACTGGGGCCGTGTATGGTTTAGTTTGATTCTCTCTAATACCTTGTCCTGGGGAGCTCGCCTGCAGGATTGGGGCACACACTTTGTTTCCGCCGCTAGCAAATGCTCAACACCGTCTGGCACCAAAGTCTTACTGTTCGAAAGACTCCACTTAACCCTGTGGTCCGGGTTTGCACAAAAGTGTGAGAGAGTAACAAGAGCAAGTCCTAATGTAACAACCAAGAGTTTGTATACTCTGGCACACAACTCAGACAAGCTACAGTTGAAGTGAGTGGGAGTGGTTACCCCTTATGATAGGACCAAGTTAGTTGTGGGTAAACAACAGGAGGACTCGCTGAGGAGTCTCCTTGGTCTATTGGGGTTTATATACATCTACAGACTATTTATACATGTGTACTATATAGTTGATGAAGGCAGTGGCTGATGATGTTATAGGGCACAGCCCGTGTGGTCAGCTCCACTGTGTGAGAGACTTGTAGCTAAGAATGAAGAAAAGCAGCATAGCGCGAGAAAGTGGAGATTGAACAAAATGGAAAGTGCCACATAGCACAGTGTGTGAAAACTACGAAAGAAAGTTACAGTGGAGAATGAAATTCAAAGGTCCGAAAATTGTGTATTGTAACAGTTCGATTCCCCTTGAAGGGGGATATCCACCAGTACTTTCAGCAACATTTTGGAGATATTTTTCACAATGATTCATGATTAATGCATGATTGTATGAAAAGTATAATATAGTTTCTACAAACTAACTTACCTTGGTATGGTTTCCTGGAACTATATGAGAGGCTCATATATAGTTTCCACAAACTGTTTGTGTTGGTATAGTTCACATCCTCTGCGTGCTTACATAAGACAAGGTTATGGCTTTAGGGCTTTATTATGCGGCGCTATGCTGGTGCAAAGCGCCGCTATGATAAGGCCAGAGTGTGGGAGTAATAGGTGCCGATTTTTCCTTGTTTGTGTCCATGAAAAACATCGTCTAGTTTCTCTCTGCCCGTGTTTCCACCTGGACTTTGAACATGCCTGCTCTCTTTTGTAGGCTTAGTTGCGTCAACTGCTTCTTCTGCCAAAGTTCAGTGAACCCTTTGCCTACAAATCTGAAGAACTTCCGGTGTCCGCACTGCAACTGCTGGAATCGTTACGATGCGAGTGGTCAGATCATGTCAGATGAGCCTGCAATGCACGACGAGAACCTAAATAAAAGGTCCTTTTCCAGGCGAGGTAACTGTTCTAATATATTTTACCTGCCTGCAATTGACTCACAACGTATGAACAGCCTCTCCCAGCAAGGACCGCCTACCTTCCATATACAACAGAGGGCCATTCTGCCACACGTGTCGAACCAACCAGACGCTCGTCGTACAACTCATGTCAAACTATCTTCCTCCACCCGAAGTGCGTTTATCTTATTTTGCATCTTTTTCTCATTCAACAGGTTTCTCTCCCGTAAATTTTTGGGTCACCTTCGCAGCACCCAGAATACGCGAAACGAGTAGAGTTGCTTCCAGAATATAGGAATTCGCTACATGCCCGCTATCCACCTGTTTGCACCAATTGCCTTCCTATAGTTGAAGACGAGATTAAGCAGAAGGATCACATGGCCCGGATTCAGGCTCTAGGTGGGTGGCTGAAGGAAACTAAAGGCAAAGATAAACGGAGACAGGTATATGAAACTGGCGAGGAAAGAGAAAAACTGAAGATAGAATTTATGGCATGGAAAATACGGGGCTGTCTGTGGGCTATAACGCTGATGTCTACTTGGGTTTCTTACTCTGCTGGTCCGTCCTATCCACTTTAGTTAGATCTCGTGCGACTCTTACCGCTCTTTGATGGTTAGGTATATGGAACTGGCAAATGTCAGCTTTTGTGCAAATGCTGCAACCTGCCCTTCTGGTTTTGACTTTGTTCTCTCTACTATGGACTGTGTGGGATCCGACTTATCATTCACTTCGGAAAGCATATATTCAAGGCCGTGATCTACGTGTGAAAGGAAAGAAACAGTACAATGTGAGCCGTACAGTGAAGATCCCGTAGAAAATTCATTGTAACGTGTTCCTATTAGGTGCTGCAAATACTAGCATGGCTCTCTAGGTCCATCACAGCTCTGCTTCTCACTATCCCATGGTATTACCCGTCTTGGGACTATTTGCATATCACAAGCTATCCATCATCCAGACTTCAACTGTACTGTTCGATATCATTAATATTTGAGTTATCTGTACGTGATGGTTTGACATGTTGTTTCAGTGCTTACCCCATAACATCGACCAGGTATTTTTCGCCTCCTTCGCCGTATTGCATATCCAGAAGCCACCTCCCATCAGACTACTTGATATTTCCAGCCATCAGCCCTCTTTTGCCCGTGCCACCCCGGAATCTATTTTCCGAGACGCTCACTCTCGCTCCCTACACACTTCTGCCGCTGCTGCTTTAAGTGGGCCTGATCTCTTCTCTTCCCTGTCTCTTTCTTCCAAACCAGTGCTCTCGCCAAGTATTAACCCAATATTTGGTCTGCCATCTCTTCTATCTTCTTCTACCAAGCCTATAAATTCGCCCCAAAAGATGGATGACGACGGTGAAGAGGCTGATGCAGACGCAATGGACTGGACTTCTATCAACCCATCTTTCTCTCTACCTATGAAGCCAAAGAAAATAGTCATTCAAGACGAGGACGACGGATCGTGGTTGCGCCCCCAACAATTTTTCCCTCCAGAACATCCTACAGGCCTCGAAACTCTGTTTGCAAATACCAAATTAGTCGACGAAATACCGTTTCAGAAAACTGACGGCTTATCCCTCGCGCCGCGGAAGTGGATCGTGTCGCATGCGCGCGTTTGGTGGTGGGCAGGTTTACTTCCCCTGCTAGTGCCTATCTATCGTTGGTATTGCTATCAAATCTTGTAGTAGTAAAGACCTCGTTCAGACCTATTTACAGAGTTGACCCACTTGTAGTAATTGCTGTCTAACCTATGCACGCATACAATAAAGGCAGCTGACCTCGGGTTCATCCAATCATCCTCGACACAATTACAGGTCATAGCTTAAATACAACAAGACGTGCGTCTACAAGATAATTGTAGTCAATATCTACAAAGGGAGATAAGTGACTGACAATGCACTGAGCTCCTCAAGGGTAAGGGAAACGAGATCGAACTAGTATCACACGCAGGGGAAGAAACAACGTAGTAGCCAAAAAGCTCGGAAAATGCATCATCGTCCAGCGGCAAGTAAATGTATTTATTCCAATAAAAACAAAATAAAAAAGTGAGTAAACTGTATAGTTTAGAAACTTTACGCTACCACGATACAACCAAGACTTCAAACTCAATAGTTCCACTGCCCTCAGCGCTCAGCATTTGTTTCTAATATCTCGCATAAGGATCCTGGGAACTATAACCGGCATGATGAAGGGGGACACCATATTGGTCGTACTCAGGTCTAGCCATGCTTGGGCCATGGGAAAGAGCCTCCTGCATCTGGGGCTGGGGGCTAGGACCACGTACAAGGTCAGCATATCCGCCAGCAGATGCAAGACCACCAGTTCCAGCAGTGAAGTCATGATCGGGAATTGGGTTAAGAGGTGCGACACCATGGCCGTGGTCAGATCCATAACTGCCTCCACCGCCGCGTCCAGCATAGTTAGTCTCGGAGTGTCCAGAGTGGAAGGACGAGGCGTTGGAGTTGCGACGGTGTGCCGGTAAACCACTGTCTGTGGTGGGTTGCCAGTCAATAGGCTGCATGCGGTCTTCAAAATTCGCGGACGGTCTGAATTTCCACTTGCGAATTATGGTCCAGATGATGCCAGCACCGACAATGCAGGCGCCAATGATGATCAAGGCAACTTCCGTGGTATGTGCTATTGTGCCTGATGATGTGGAAGTAGAAGTAGACGAAGCGGTACTTGATGTAGGTGAACCTGTGACAACAACTGTAACACCCGATGACCCATCCCTACTGACCGATTGAGACACAGCTGGCGGCGTGGTTGGTGTCGGGGTTGGTGTGGTAGACGTTTCAGACTCGGAAGCGGTTGTAGGACTGGAAGAGGCTGACGATGGGGAATTTGTGCTAGCAGAAGCAGTGCTACTAGCAGGCGAGAATAGTGAACTGACAAAGCCTCCCAGTGGGTTGTTACTAGTTGCAGAAGCAGAACTCTGATTGTAAAATAAAGTAAAACATGATCAGCACATAAGACAAGAATATATCAGAAAAAGACATACCGATAGGGATATGGAAGCGGTTGTTGAAGCGGAGGGACTACTAGGAGTTGCAGATGATGCCGTGTCTGTAGATTTATCGGTCGAGGGCGCAATGGTGCTTGAAGTAGTTGCTGTTGAGCTCGTCGGAGTCACCGTAGGGGGGTTTGCTCCAGCGTTAACAACACCACTACCATCACCCCCAAAGAGCCCGCCTAAACCTTGTGGGACTGGGGAACGCTTCTTGACAATACGGTTGATCCTAGTATGATCGCGACGCAATGGTGCGGATTGGTCGAGTGTTTTGGCATCTGCAACGACGGTGAATGCGAGAAAGAGTGCAAAAGAGAAAAAGAATGTGAGGCGATGTTTGGCGACGATCATTGCTTCCGTTTTTTCTGTAAAAGCGGGATCAGCGAAGAGGTGAAGACCTAGAAGGGCTGGATTCGTAAAATGGAGACGCGGACGACAGACAAGAATGAAAGGCAAGACAGGAGAAGGAGTGGGGCAGCCGTAAATACGAGAGCAGTGTCGAGGCGGTTGTTAGTACGAACAAGGAAAAATAAGTCAGCCAATAATGAAAGAGAGAAAAGTCAAATGTTGGCACGCACCCTGAATTAACAGTGAAAAAACGAACTTCGCTATGTATCCTTCAACTGAGAGTGAAAAGGGTAAAAATGAACGTGGTCAAAGAAAACGCGAGGCAAAACCAGGGTCAATGCTACTCTTGCTCTAAACAGTTCTGGAACTGCAAAAAAAATTCGGATTATGCAACGTCGCAATGTCCCGAAAATCCCCACATACTATCGTTGGACAATAGGTGCAATTGGTCTGGGGAGAAGTTGAATGACTCACCAGTCGTTGAGCTTGAGACCGTCGGAACTTGACCAGTAGATAGAATTTTTAGTTTTCTAGCTGTCTATGTAGAAGAATAAGCAAGAATTTGAGGCGTTAGGGCAGCGGAACGAAACCGAAACGACGACACACCTTTTGGAATGGTTCTGCCACCTGGCTATCCCGAGTCTAGGTAAAGTGGCTGACACTGTGGGGATCGACTTATATGAGCTCAGCTTATATGCTGAAGATATTGGATATCTGCATTCTGATTGGCTGCTAAAATTGAATATTTTCAGCATATAAGCTGGGCTTATATAAGTCCACAGTGTGACGCGACGTGTCAGTCACTTTACTTAAACTCAGACAACGGGTTTGTTCAACACCAGCGTTACAGCTAATCGTAGCGGCGCCTAGCGCCAATCCCCGACTCTGGGGTAAACACAAACAAATCTTAACACTGTGGGTAGTACTGTCACTGTAATATAGTGATCAAAATCACTGTATTTTAGGAGGCAGATGCACTGTAAATGAGCGAATTGCCAATGAAAATCTCAGTGATATAAATCAATGAAACCGACTATTCCCCATCTGAGCATTAGTGCATTATATTTTGACTTTCAGTGCACTATACACCGACTACTTTTGAAGAATCTCACTGATTAGTAGTATCACAATCACTTGCCAAATACACTGTTTTATTAGCAACTAGTATCAAAATAAGCAGTGTGGTACATAATGTAGTCACAAGCAAGCACAACATGAATATAGCAATATGAACTTGATAAGCAAAAATGAGACCTGGGACCACATTGATGGACAAAGAGCAAAGAGTAGGAATTTGGAATATTAACAGGCTAGTTGAGAAGAATGCGACAACAAAAAAATAAAGGCAAGTCTGAGTGAGAAGGTCTTTCAAATTTTCTTGTGTAGTCGCAATTTGGGTGGAATTATGTCGTCAGCCAATTTAAGCTGAGTGTCGTGAGGTGTTTTTACATAAGATAGTACACATATGTGTGGGACTCACCGCCAATGCACCAGAGAATTTTGAGGGATCAGCGATAGGAGGGCCTGGGATATTGCTTTTCTTTTTTGTGGTTTTGGCTTTTGATGCGAACTTGCAGTCTTGTGAGTTGTGTCATGGACTCGGAGATGAATTCAGACTTACTTTTGGTTTCTTTGTGAGTGGCTCTGCTTTCTAGTTGTGCGTACCACATGTTTGGGTTTGGGTTAGTATATAAATTATAGATTTAGACAATAAGCAACACAGGCACAAACTATTTTTGCTGTTGAACTTCTGTGTGGCCTAGTACTTGTTGTAACCTCGATGTCAGGCTCCTTTGTATGAGATATGAAGCCAGATGACAATCTGTACAATATGTGATGCACTAGAGTAACCTCTGCTTTTTTAACCATCCGAGCCTCAAGAAGCATAAGTAAATAGTATACAGGGCAGGTATGGATAACCTATGTTCACCTTGGGTTTGACCTTTGACAGCTTTGCTGTGTCCGAGCCTTGTGGTGTGGTCCGAGTCTCCATAGTATGACCCAGTGCGTCAGTCTTTCATTTTAAGACATAATGCAAACTTTTACCCACCTTTTCCTTTGTGGCCTCTTCCAAAAAACAGTCCTCAGCAATGTCCTCGAGCTCCTTCCGGCGCATGCTAATAATCTCAGTATGTTCTTTCATCATTATGTCAAACTCGGCCCTGGAGATTTTGTCTAGTTGCTTATCATTCTCTCCTTCATATGGATGAATGTTTTGGCCTGTACAAGCAACAAAGGGAACAAGAAAGTAGTGGGTGAACAGTGAGAGACTGAGTGGCTGAAAGCTGTGAATTAGAGTAGTTTTGAGGTCTATGATCCGCACTAGAACTGATTCAATTATTGAGCTGCCTTTGGCACCATAATTGTGTTAGAAATAGTTGTCAATATGCTGGCAGGATGTCAGTGCGGAAATATATATTTATATTACTTACTAGTCAGACCGTGAATTCATACACACCTGAAGTGTAGGCACAGATGCAAGCTTCTTAAAATCACATCCAAGGCCTACAGCCTCAAGGTTATCCAAGAGGTACTTGTAAACAACATTCCCTACCTGTTTTTTTTGGCTAAGAGTGACCTGTTCGAGTTCATCCCTCATAGCAATGATTTGACAACAAAAAGCATGCCAGTCAACTACCAGCGGCCAGTTTTGATATGTGCACAGACAAATGTGATATTGCTGGTCTTGTGCACGCTTGATATCCCCACAAAGCTCTAGTTTGAGTTGTAGAAACCCAGTAGTATTAGACTTTCTAGTACATTTCAGCTCTCCATACTTGCTAAATTTGTTGACCAGTTCCTGAGGTGGGTTAGCGGGTACAATATACTTGCATCCATCTAGTGGACAGACTATGGGTATTTCAGATACATCTGAAACACCATTACTGACTTGAACAGCATCATCCGAGTCTTTGACTTTTTTTTTTGACACTGTAGTGGCTGTTAAGTCATCAGGAACTCTGACCGAGGACTGAGAGGCAAGATTATTGATACCCAAGTCTTCATCCTCGTTATCTGATTCCTGGTTAGAGATATATAGTGGTAGTCAGTTCTGTTATGGAACACAGGCCTAGAAATGAACTTACTATCACATGGTGACACTTCCATCTGCCAATAACAGGACTCGGAGGTTCATTATCTATTTTCTCAGCCTTACGCTTCTCACCAATAGTATGAGTTTTCTGTTTGGATTTCTGGACTATTGTGGCTGGTTCCTGTGGGATGGCTGCTGAATCAGGTGTAAGGCTAAAACATTAGACAGCTTTACCTTATATGCCATAGGTTTTTGGCTGCCTGCAGGAACCTGCAGACAGGCATCAGCTGACCTGCCACTATTGTATGCTAGCGCACTACTTACCAGAGATCTTTCCTTTCTAGTAATCTCTTCATCCTGGGGCTCATCTTCATCCATACTGTTTCCGTCCTCATTTCTATTAAGGACTTCAGCCAGTCCATCAAGATCATAGCCATTAAACTATAAGGATACCACAAGCAATTGAGTATTCCATTAAAATAAATGATAAAAGCAAAATTTTACCTCATCACCGTTGTCACTAGCAGTGGTCTCAATCTCTTGTTTTTTCAAATATTGGACATGGTTGCATAAGAATCTCCCATTCAGGTCATGCATAAGCCAGTTACTGGGAAACCTCTGTAGATATTTGTATTTTTCTTGAGCCTAATATGGCTTAGTTAGCCAATATCTGAATGCATTTGCAACACATACCAGCGAAAGAACCATGTTGAGGACAAATTGATCTTGATTCTGCAAGGTTGCTGTAATGTCAAGGTACTTCCATGACAGCTGACGTGCAACAGCCTAGAAAAAATGTTTAGATGTATGCATATATGCTGAGACAACCCACTGAAAATGTGTTATACTGCCTTTTTTTCTGGCCTAATTTCATAGCTTCTTGAATGTTGTATCCTTTTGGAAAGGATCTTCCTGGTGAACCTTTTGGTTTGCAAATATACTTGCCTTGTTGAGGATTGCTGTGGCTTCCTTGCTTTCCATGATTTTCTTTACCTATGCCAGTTGATTTTGATATCAGCAATCAAAACAGAGGAAATTGTACTTATGCTGGAGCTGGTGGATTTTATATTTGAGCTCACTGATGTGGGATGCCACAGTGTTGATTTTGCTCGTCTTGTTGGTGATTTTCTTGCTCTTTGGCGCCATTGAATACTGCAAGATGTGAGGTTACAATCAACATCACTTGGAAGGAGGCGACTGAGATTACCTACCACGTGGATATTCCCATGGTTTTAGACTTCTGCGCAATTCATGATTGCTCGACCGCCAGGAATACCATTGCTCATCTGGGTATTGCATCAAGGTAGGAAGTTGGACAGTAACTCCTCTACACTGACCCTCAAGGGTTTGACGACCAAGAAGTCAGGTTTGAGGTCACTGTATAGACAGAATGTAAGTGAAAATTAATCTGGCATCAGTAAATGAATATACCGGTGAACAACACCACATTGATGTAGATACTTGAGACCGTGTACTACTTCGGCAATGTAATTCTTCGTCCATTCCTCGGGTAAAAAGCCCAGTGTCTTTATGAGTGCGGCACAGTCACCACTATTAAGGTACTCCATAACCAAGTATAAGTTTTCCTTGCTTCAAAAAGTGAAGTAGAGCTTTGCAGCAAACGGCAATGCTGATTGCAAAGCTGAGATAGCGTAGGGTCTTGCAGTGAAAATGCATGTTGTTGACTATAACAGTCCTCTGATTCTGCCTTGTAACCACTGTTAGAATACTCGTTAATCTGAGATATAGGTCTAACATCTGGAGGTTGAAAGATAAGAGGTTGACGGACAAGAGATGTGTTTGAACCCAAGCACTGAGGTTGCCTATATGAGCCTTGTTTCAGCAAATCAAACTCAGGCCCTTTCAAGCATCCTTGACGGGTCAACCCATAGACACTGGCAGCAACACCACTAAAATGAAGCGCTGTTGCTGCAGCCCAAGTTGTTACAGATGGCTTACCAAAGGAGTCAGGGACCAACACTATACCAAAGCAGACCCTATGGAAGCATTGGAATCAGATGATGGTAGCAACAGTTCAAGTCTCGGTTCCGATATGAAGCTGTCGACATCATTATACAAGCTGAAGGATACTGTAGAAGAAGAGAATGAACTTGAAGATGGTGCAGAAGGAGGTGATGGGCTGAAAGAAACCACAGGAGAAGGGGACATATTGGAGGAGAACTACAATGTATTAAATGATCTCAAGTTTAATGAAGATGACAACAATATGAACCTGCATCTTACACTTGAGGAAATGGAAAACCAGTTACGCTCATGGCTTGGTCCTGAGATTGATGAGGAGCTATACAATATTCGCAAGTAGATCCTCTCTGTCTCATCTATAAAATAGCTGATAGCTCATAGGAAATAAAATCACTACTGAGGAAGATCGAGATAATGCTCGAGCCTTCAAACTCAAGATGATGTCTAATATGCCACAATAAGTTTTTGATCAAATGTGATACTCTTTTCACCACAAGATGTCTATCAATTCTGACTGGATTATTCTTCACCGCATTGCCCTGCTTTCAGGCGTTCAACCTCTGGATATTCACTGCTGTATTAACTCCTGTATTGCCTACACAAAGAAGTATGTTTATAACACAGACTGCCCACGCTGCCTTGAACCGCGGTATACTGCTTCACAGAAACCCCGTCGTATCTTCTTATACATCCCATTAATTCCCCGCCTCCAAGCCATCTTTCAACATGAGGACTCGGTGCAAACACATTCATATAGGTATCAATACCAGCACAAACCTGGTAAAATCTGCAATGTCTTTGATTGTGCATGGTATCAAACATTGCAACAGCAGAATGTAGTTATTGATGGTGTGGAATGACCGCACAAATATTCTGATGGCAAATATGACATTTTATTGGCACTGTCGGTTAACAGCTACTTGTTAATCAAGCGCCATCATGGTGGGCCATCTGCAACCCCAGTTCTCTTTCAGAACCTCAACATACATTGCCAAAAACATACACATCTAGACAACCTTATTTGTGTTGGTGTTATACCTGGCCCTCATTAATCTAAGGAACTTGATACATTCCTCACACCTCTGGACGATGAACTAGCCTTGTTGGCAGATGGTGTAGGAACCTTCAATGCGCTCACAAAGGGATATTTTGACCTCCATGCTGACATTATTTTTGAGAACGGAGACATTATTGCCATTGAAAAATTGCTCAATATCAAAGGACATAATGCTGTTTTTCCATGTCACTCATGCAACATCCAGGGTGTTCGTAATATTACTGGGAAGGGTACAGTCTATTATAGTGCACTTGGCACTCCAGATGTTGAACACCAAACTCCTTATTCTGTGAATCCCCAAAATCTTCCCTTGCACACACACACAATGAATTCCTAGCTACCTTCAAAATGTTAGATGCAGCACTTTCCAAGGCACAAAGAGAAGGTATTTCCAAGCAATCTGGTATTTGTGGCCATCCTGCATTGCAACGTGTCAGCTCTCTTGACTATGCTAACACATTCCCTTGGGAGTGGATGCATCTGTTTCTCGAGAACGTGGTGCCAACTCTAGTGAACATGTATGTGGTCAGGCCATTTCAAAGGCCTTGACACTGGATGTGAAGACTATGAGATCCCACCTCAAATATGGGACCAAATAGGTGAAGAGATAGCCAATGCCATTGAGGACATCCCAGCATCCTTTGACCGAGTCCTTGGAAATATAGCAGAGGATCATTCAACATTTACAGCTGAACCTTGGGGGTTCTGGTATATGTACATGGCTCCAATCCTACTGAAGGGCCATTTCCAGAAAGAGAAGTATTACACGCACATTATCCGACCTCATGAAGTTGATGGTGCGGTTTGAGATTAGTGAAAAAGAGGTTGATCTGCTGGAAGTGGGACTTATTGAGTGGGTAGAGCATTACAAAAAGTCAGTTGACCACCCAATTATATATGCATAGACTGACGGTACATAGGTACTACTACCAATATGAAGAGAACCAATTACCTGTCTGTACACTCCCCATCCATAGTCTGTTGCACATTGCAGCAGGCATTCGTTTCTGCAGCCCTGTCTGGACAAGTTGGACATTCTATATGGAGCGGTACTGTGGCTACCTACAAGCTGGTTTACACTCACGCCGTTTCCCTTGGAGTAACCTCAATAAACGAGTTCTGCATGCAGTGTATCTAAGTCAACTGAAGCTAAAATATAATCTAGATGATGAACTGAAGGATTTCCACTCTAGTCAGCGCAACTATAGTATACTGAAGCAAAATGAGAAAATATATCCAGATTGTAAGTGTTATATCTATGTTTACCTGGTATTCCAATGCCAAATTTGCTGTTCAAGATCCAAACCATATCATGTGTAGCCCTTACCGTATGGAATATAAGCCCAATAGTGATACTAGACGCAGGATCAGCATATACATCTGCACACTCATTGGTGGTCAAATTGATCAGATATTGCTTTGCTTACCTGGAGTAATGCCCCTTTGGGGAAAACTACGCATTGCTGCTGGTGGTGATGTTGTTCAAAGTGCTTTTGCAATGAAAAAGAGCAACACATTATCACAACGTGATAATTCTTTTGTGCGGGTACGCGACATGGTTATTTTATTTTATTTCAACCAAACTGACTACATTTGCGTCAAGTATGAGATCTCTTACACTGTACAAGAACACAGGAATACCACTGTCACTGCCACTCATTATGGCCATCTCGAACAAATACTTGTCTGCCAGCTTGGAAATGATGATTTTTGGAAGGATCTATCTGGTTGTGGACTTCTATTGGCAGTCATCACACCATGTAAAACTGAGGGTAAAGATGCAGCTTTAGAAGTTGCTGTGTATGGTGGAGTAGCAGCTGCCATTGCCACGGACATTTGTAACATCAAAGCTGTTGTCGGACGAGTGAAGACAAGAGGAAGATGGGGAATTATAGACCGAACAAGTGGTCTTGCTTCTGTCGCTTTCACACACCAGGACACAGAGGGAGTGGAATCTGAGTTTTATGACTCCGGACCAGGTTCCAATGATAACTTTATGCAATAGATTGCCTCAAAACTCTTTGATAAAAATTCAGTGATTGATCAGAATGATTAATTGACTTTAGCACTTTGTACATCATTGACTTATTGTAATATACAATGAACATCAGTGATCAGTGTTAACACTGAATATTAGTGATGGTGGTTTTAGTGATGCGGTCACTGGGCTTAGATCAGTCAGTGATGAACTAGCTGGCTTTCAGTGACCTTACTTCCCACAGTGTTAAGGCAATGCTAAAACTCTGTGCATGAAAACTGTTGTGCCGGCTTCATTTTCAAGAGCATATACAGGTTTGTGTATTGATACTGATAGAAGATGATATGATGTTACCAAAAAACACCCATTTCCCTTAGGCTGGTACAAAGATTCACACCATTATTATGAAGTATAGTCTAACATCTCCCAACCAAGGCCTAGGTCTTCTTAGTGGGCGATCTGTCTTCAGGAAACATTTTATAACCAGAATCTTTGTGTGCAACACTACTGCATTGTTGTCCATACAGTATATTAAGACCAGGACAGATTACAGTTTAAAGTGATGGTGAAATAAATGTATTTTTGGTCAAGTTGCATATTTGTCACAGTAACAGTTTGTCATATATGAGCTCTTTATATATAATGCTGGTCAAAAAACTAATGACTTAGCTGAAAGCAGGCAGTAGTAATAGTATACAAGCACTGGAAGTGGCATATGGGAATATTGTTGGTATAGTTGAAATGCAAGTTGCACCAGTGCAAACTTGAAGTTCGAAGTTGGGGAAGGTGGCAGAACCTTAATATTGTTATTTTGCTTTATTTATTTACTAATTGGCATTATTTTGTTTTTCTGGCAAACTGTATGCACATCAGAATGTAGACAGGTGTCCAAATTAACGTGACAGCTTCCTCCATACTGTCTTTTACCATCAGTTCAGATGGAGGGGGGCTGTTTGGACATTTCTGAAAACCACTGTCATTTTACCTCTCAACAACTTAACCCATGTATTTTTACCACTTACTCTATCTTTCCTAGCACAAAATCCTGAATTATTGAGTGAGCTCCTTCTATGTGCGTGACTTTCAAGAAAGTAACACTCTACTAAGATACTGCAACCTCAATTTCAAAAAGTTCAGGTGCACCACACTCAAAATCATGTTCAACCACTGATAGTGCCAAGCGGAGCTCCAGCTTGGCTTGTGTGACCTCTGTGACATCTGAATAGCCTCTCATCCAAACTGACAGTTAACAACAGTACAGCTAAATGGATATTGATAAACCACCATGTGAGAACACACATACAGGAAGAAAAAACAGAGTGTGAATAATTTTACAGTGCTGGCCACCAGCATATGACTCTGTCAGAGTCTAACCACATCAGTTTAGCCTTTTTTAAGATTGAGTCTAATATTCCAACTCAAATCAACTCAGTGGAAAGTCAGTCAAACTCCTATGCATGTAATTTTTCAAAATATTGGTCTATCATTATGAATTTAGCTGTAAATGGAGTTGGGGAACAGTGTGAGTCCTAAATAATGAATAGTGGTGGAGATCAAATACAAACTATGTTAGTTTTGGTGATTCTGCACCTTTGTGCTACCTATATATTTTCATTCCTTTCTCTATCTATTCTTCTATCATTCACTATTGATTGTGTTCTCTATTATTTCGACTTTGTGGCTGCTTTTTTTACCTTTGTTTACAAAACTTCGGACAGTACTGCAGAGTCCAATGCTTCCTATTCTCTAGTTACTCACATTGGACTCTAGTTCCAGTCCCTGATTGCTCTCAGCAAGTGGCTAGACACTTCCTTCAAGCTTTGTTTTTAATAGGTTATGAGCCCTGTGCTCTAGCCATCTTCCTGACCTCATATCTCACCATCCAAGCGTCCTACTGCTTATCCATCATAACCATCGTCTTCTGGGACTCTTATTATCTCATCCATCACCTCAGATTACTCTGATCTCATCTTGATCTCCAACAACAACTCCTTGTTGCAAGTTACCCCCATTTTGGACGCTTTTTTGGTCTTATCTGCACCATATCTCGCCCAATCCTTATCTGATTGTCCTCATACTTCTACCATCGTCTTCTACGGCCTAAATAACCCTAGGAGACCTGTCAGAGCGGTTGGATTTCAGCTGGATCTTTCTGTGAGCCTTCATCATTATTTGAGCACCTTTTGGCCCCCTATTCCATATCTCCACATCCTGTGCTCGGATCTTGGCCCTATTTGAGCCATCTACTACCATATACTATCGCACTCTACACCCTCAATTTGGGGGCAATCCATCCACTCCATAACCCTCTGTGAAGTTTGCATTTTTGGCACTTTCACCGATATTGGACCCCTATTGCATATCTCCACTTCCTGTGCTTCACTTCTTGTGATATTTGGGCCATCTATTGCTCTCTATAAATGTTCCCTATACCTCTGATTTGGTGGCAATCCATCCATCTTATCTGTCTCTGCATCAATTTCGACTTTTTGCCCTATTTTTCGCTTTTTGCCCTATTTTTCGCTTTTTGGCATATCTGGTGTGTGCATAAAGCTCCAATCTTCTCTACTCTGTCCATTATCAGATAGAACAAGCCTATAGACTGTGAAGCTTGCCTGCATTGCCTCAGTTTGCTGTTGCCTAGAGCCTCTCTCAGTCTGCGGTGTTTGGGGAGCTTAAGTCACTTTGTTGACTCATATACAAGCCCTATTAACCAACACTGTCTCGAGGCAATTTCTCTGTTAATATCAGTGTGGAATTGAAAGGGGAACACAGGCGTAACCCTGTAGCAGCACTAGGAAGCCTTAGCACCCTCCTGGATTGCTTTTGGATGCTTTTTGGACCCTATTTGGACCTATCCTTGCGCTTTCTGACCCTCTCCATATCCTCTCTCTACCGCCTCACCATCTTATCTGCTCGCCTCCTACTGTTGCCCATTGTCTTTGCCACTATTCCATCGCCTATAGCCGTCTCCTACATCATTTATCATTGCTCTATTGTCTTATACAACACCCATCATGTCTGACTCTGATCCCAAGTTCCATCCCTTGTCTGGCACTAACTACCCCCAGTGGAGTGGTGAAATGCAAGCTTGGTTGATGACCAAGGGACTGTGGAGGCTCGTCTCTGGCGCTGAAAAGTGTCCTGGGACTGACACTGAAGCAATAGAGAAATGGGAGTTGAGAGCTGAAAAGGCTGCTGGTGCATTATACCTCAATGTCACCAAAGAGCAGCACATCCATCTTGATGGCATCATTGATGATCCTGTCAAGATCTGGGAGAAACTGGCAATTGTGCACGTCTCTAAGAAGCCTGGGACAAGATTTAATGCCTATGACGACTTCTTCTCTATCAGAAAGAAGGAGGACGAGTCCCTGCAGTCTCTCATGACCAGAATTGACGAAGGCATGCATCAGATTCAAAATCTCCGTCCTACTGGCTTCTCATTGTCTGAATTGGATGATGAACTGACATGCATGGTCACGATTAGGGAGCTTCCTGATCAATATGCCCACTTCACTTCGTCTCTCCTGCTTCTGGGCACCTTGGACAAGACTCAGCTCAGGGATGCTTTCCTTGCTGAAGAGGTCAATCACTGTTGTTGTGCTGAAGTCAATTCTGCCTTGCATTCTTCGTCTACCACTGCCAATAGCACCTGCACCCATCCTAACTGCCATCATTGCAACCAATCCACCACCTCTACTCGCGTTCAGTGTGATTTCTGTGGTTTACTTGGTCATACCCAAGTCAAATGTCACAGATACATTGCTAGTCGCCAACAGGCAGTGGAGGGTGCTAAGAATTGCTACAAGTGTGGCAATAAGGCTCAGGCAGGCTCCAGCAACTCTCAGAATACCTCTCAGCAGCCCAAATCTTCGCCCAACAATGCCAATTCATCTACTGTGGTCACTGAATCAGCTGGAAATGCAAGTCTTCGTTCCATTCATCCCTCTGATCCTCATTGCCCTCTCCAACTTGATGCTGACATTGATTGGAATGCAGACACAGGCACTACTTCTCATATGACACCTCATCGTCATTGGGTGCACCACTATACCCCATATTGTGTGCCAATCAAGCTGGCTGATCACACTGTTGTCTATTCAGCTGGTGTTGGTACTGTGGTGTTTAATCCTGTGATGAATGGCAAAGTGGCTAGGGCTGTGGAATTCTCTAGAGTGCTCCATGTACCAGATCTTCGGAATAATCTCCTCTCAGTCTTGTATTTAACTCGTCAAAGTGGTTTCAATGTCACTATTTCATCTCATTCCATGTCCTTTATGCATGACAACACTCTCCTGTTCACTGCAACTATCAATGACAACAATGCAGCATTCCTTGATGGATCTACTGCTGCTTGTGTTGAATTGGGACATTTTACTGCGACTATACCACTTGATTTGATGCTCTGGCATCGCAGATTGGCTCACCACCATCATGCTGATGTCAAGAGACTGATACAGAGAGATCTGGTCACTGGGCTTACACTGGAATCCAAGGCTACTCCTGATCCTGTCTGTGAACCGTGCTTGTCTGGCAAGATGCATGCCAATCCATTCCCCTCATCTGATACTCGCTCTGCTCATCCTTTGGACCTCATCCATTCTGATGTACACCAAGTCTCTTCCCCCACATTCTCTGGTTATCGCTACTGGGTCACCTTCATTGACAATCACAGTCGATTCCGTGTTGTTGTGCCTCTCAAGGCCAAGTCAGATGTCTTTGATGCTTTCAAGAGATTCAAGGCTTATGCTGAGACTCAATTGGAGCGTAAAATCAAGGCTCTGCGCGATGACAAAGGGGGAGAGTACATGTCCAAGGAATTTGAGCAATTCACAGATGACCATGGGATTGTCAGACAGCATACCACCAGGAATTGTCCTCAGCAGAATGGTGTGGCAGAGCGAGCAAACAGACTTCTGACTGAGCGTATCACTGCCATGTTATCAGAGTCTGGATTGCCTAATAGCTTTTGGGGTGAATGTCTGTCCGCTTTGGTGCATGTCTGGAACAGGTGTCCCACTGATGCAGTGGCCCATGCCACTCCCTTTGAGCTGTGGTATGGACGCAAGCCTGACATGTCTCACCTTCGCGTTTGGGGCTGCACTGCCTATGTGCATGTACAAAAGGACAAGAGGGGCGTCTTTGGCTCTCATATGCAGAAATGTGTGTTCATTGGTTACCCTGAGGGGTACAAGGGATGGAAATTCTACAATCCTACCACCAAGCGCACTGTTATCTCTGAGAGAGCTGATTTTGATGAGCGCTACTTCCCTGGCTTGAAGAGGTCTTCTGACAATGTGCCACCTCCAGCTCCACCTCCTACTCCACCTGCGCTATCCATGCCATTGGGCCTGATTGAGGATGTGCCTGCACCAGGTCCAGGGGGAGATATGGGCCCACCAGCTGCGCTTCAGCAGCCTCAGCCATTGCCTGACAATGGGCCTCATTTGGACCTTGATCCAGAACCTCCTGTAAATCAGCCTCCTGTACTCCCAGACCAACCTCTTCATCGTTCACCATCTCCTGATATGCCTCTTGCTCTCAGACGTCCTGTTAGGGCTAAGAAACCACCTGGAGAGTGGTGGGTTCAACACAGAGAACCCACTCCTGCCATTGACAGTGACAGTGATTCTGAGGCAGATGGTGATCAAATAGCCCACTTTGGTGATTCTGCTGAACCTAGGTCGTTTGCAGATGCTATGAGGCGCCCAGATGCTAACAAGTGGAGAGAGGCAGCCATGGAAGAGCTCCAAGCTCATGAGCGCAATGGTACTTGGTCACTAGTGGAACTACCTCCTGGAGTCAAGGCAATTGGTGGCAAGTGGGTCTTCAAGATCAAGCGCAACTCAGATGGCACTGTTGAGCGCTACAAGGCCAGATATGTGGCCAAAGGTTATAACCAGCGTCCTGGCTTTGATTTCCTCGAAATATTTGCACCCACTGTCCGTATATCGTCCATCAGAGTTGTCCTTGCCATTGCAGCCATCCACAACCTCCATTTGCGCTCCATTGACATTTCCCATGCATTCCTCAATGGAGTCATGGATGTCAAGGTCTACATGCACCAGCCAGAGGGATTCCATCAGGGTCCTCGCAATCTTGTTTGCCAGTTGGGACAGGCCATCTATGGACAAGCAGGAGGCAGATGTGAACCAGAGATGCACACTGTGCTTGAAAAACTCG